>NW_024508766.1:979845-1121014 GCF_017590135.1 Pyrgilauda ruficollis | reverse complement strand
GACGGGGCGGCTGCGCTCCGCTCCGCTCCGCACGGCAGGCAGCTGCCGGCCGCAGTGAGCCGGGCGCGGCGAGCGCGCAACGCTCCCCCCACCGCCTCCCGGTCGCCGCCGCCTCCTCGTCCCCGCCCGCCCTCTCTTATCGCGGCGGCTGCGGGGAGGCGATTAATTATGGATGGAAGCCGCGGCGGGCGGGGGGACGGAGGGGGCGGCCCACCGGGCCGTCGCGGGTGGCGGGGGGAGAGTGCGACCCCCGGTGAGGCCGGGGGCGGCGGAGCTGCCCAGCCCGCCCTCCCACCCGCGTGGCGCGGGGGGGCCGCCCCTCGCCCTCCGGTCAGCCCCGCACCGCGGAGCGCGGCTCGGGACGCGCGGCTCGGGCAGGGGGTGGCGGGGGCTTGAACACCCCCGCGGGTTCCGTTGCCGAGGGCTGCTGCTTGTCTCCGTGTTCCTGACTTCTCTCCCTCTCTTAATTTTATTTATTTATTTCTTAGCTCTTGCGGTCTCTTGCGAGCCGCCGTGCATCGCTGTGACCGCGTTGCGGTCTGTCGGCGGCTCTGATGCAGCGAGCGAGTGGACCGAGCCCCCCACGCCGCGCTGCCCGGCGCAGGTCCACCGTGCCGGCGGGGGCGGCGGTCCCCAGCAGCCCTCTTTGTTTCGTGCACCGCCGGCGAACCCCTGTGGGATTGCACCCCGTGGGCGGCGGGGCTCGAGGGACGAATGGCCACGGCAGCACCCTCGGGACGCCCCGTCCGGGAGCACCTGCAGCACCGGGGGTGGAAGCCTGCTTGGGGGTGGTGCCGCCAGTTGCCCCGGTAGATGGTGGCCCGGCGACTCCTTGGGGAGAACCTGCAGTGGCCTTGGGAAGGAGAGGCTTGAACCTCAGCCTCGGAGCGGGCAAGTTCGGCAAGGGGGTCTTGAGGTCTCTTCGCCAGTCGCTTTTTCTTCCGGGAAGCTGTAGCCTTTCAGCTCCCCCATTTTCCCTATCTGCCGTGCGCAAGCCAGCCTTGCTGGGTATTTTTAGCCGGCGCCGCTGATTAGCATTCAGGGGAGCAAGCGAGAGAGAAAAAGCAGTTTTCCAAATCGTTTTCTCTTCCAGCAGCGCAAATGCACCTGTTGGTGGCAGGAGGGGCGTGTGTGGCATTAGCTGGTTTTTAGCTTTCTGCAGAGATGCGACCTTGCTCCCTCCGTCCCGTCGGGGTGGGACCTCTTGGCACCTCCCTGAGGAGCAACAGCACCCAGCTGTAATCTCGGGCAGACGGGCACAGTGTCCTTTGCACCAGCTGCTCCTCCCCGAGAGAGGTTTCTGGGCCCTGCATGGGGCAGTGGTTCCTCCCAGGGACGTTTGGTGGGAGGCTGTCCTGCTTGGAGTCCAGCTCTGTAAAGGTTGCAGTATCCAGAAGTATCATTGGCTCAGTATCCAAAAGTATCTAAGGGATGTGCCATCCTGCTCCGTAGGACCACACAGACAAGGGAATTTTGTTTTCTCTGTTCTGTTCACAAAAGGAATGCTTTTGGAGCCATGGGTATGTAAGAAAACACAAAAGTCCTGACCAGCCTTGTGTCCCTTGAGAAGGGAGTGGCTGGGTATGTGAACCCCAGTCATCCTCAACTCTTCCCAGGTTTTCCCTTACCCTGAGGACTGAGTGTGTTGGCCTGCTGATCTGTGGTCATGTGAAGATTCTGCTATAGGATCTGTGACTTTGGCTCTGCTTGTGGTGAGTGCCTGGACTCCTGGGGAAGATCTTCAGGTGTCTGGAAAAGAACTCACCTCACCACTCTTTAAATGTGAATGCATAGAGGACACACAGGATTTTACAAATTATAGTATGCACCTCTTGAGAACTCTATTGAGCATCAAAATAGTGCTTCAGAAAGCATTTGTAAACTCTCAAACCAGAGAAAGCACATGTAGACTGTCAAATCCAGAGAACCCTGATAGACACACTCTGTGTGGAGGATGAGGAGATGTAGTTAGTGGGGAGTAAACACTTAATGAACTAATTATCTGTAGAATGGGCCAAGTACCTTACTCCCTGACACACTACATAAAGTTACACATGGGGGAAATGTGTGATTTGTATAACTTGATTGTTAAGACCTTAAAAAAATGAAAAAAATTATTGTGAATGTTGAGAAGATTAATTTAACACTAAATAAATACAAAACTAAGAAAAGTTCTAAGTCTTTATGCATCAATTTATTAATCAGCCTTTAATTTGCAATGGTTAGAGTAGAAAAAGCAAACTTTGCATAGGCAGCAAATTGTTTCTTTTTTGTACAAAGTGTTTCTTGGTGTTCCTTTCCTTCTTGTTTTGGCAACTGCCAGGAGTAGTCAGCAAGGTTTCTCCAGCATGGTTCTTTAGGTGTTCCTACAGCTGTTTCTGGTGCTTAGTCTTTCTCATCTTGAATGTCATCTAAAGAAAGGACCTTTTCCTCCCTGTGTTTGTGATAGGAAACTGATCTTTGCATCCCACAAAGCTGTGCATTGTGAGAGGCCAGGCTAACACACAAAGTTAATAATGTAATTAATAATTCTGCTGTACCTTTTTATTCCTCCTGTGGAGCAGCTTGCTGCTGTTAACCTTTTCCAGATCTTACCTGCTTCTCCCCAAAATGCCTCTTTGTCTTCCAAGCACCATGTTCAAAATGCAAAGCCAGAAGTTTCACTGCCGATTTGTTTCACCACGTGTTATTTATTCATAAACTTCCTGTGTTTCGCTGCCACTCTGAATTAGCCCAATTTTTCTCCAGGTTATTTACAGCTTTGCACTGTTACACATTTTCAGTAACAGGATACTTTTTAAACACGCGAATACAGATACAGATGCACGCAGAGTATGGTCATTAGCATATCCTGCGCATTGAAGGTCATCTTCTCTGGATAACAGGTCTAAAAACATTGTAATGATGTTGGTACATTAATAACAATAGACATAAGACTCTGTGAAACTGCTATATACCTATACTGAATGATTTTTTGATGACTGAATTGTCATTACTGTAAAAAGAAGGGCTGATCCACCGTTGCAAATAAAAGTCACTGAAGAGTTCTTGGACCACAAAGGATAATGCTGATCACCTCAGTCCTAGCTAGTGGCCCTTTCCAGTACAGTCAGGATGCCCTTTTGCATGTTCATAGCTGATCTGTGTGAGTCTAATTCCTCAATCAGGTCTGCCTGCTGAAAAAATAGAGTATCTGTGTGCAACAAAAATGGGAGATCTGCAAGCCACTTGGCCTTGACAGACATCAGTCACAGACAATTAGTCATTGCAGGTAGTTTTGAGTCCCTGGCAGCTGTTTTATCACTAAACTTCACTAGTCATGTTTTAATTTTCCAAAGTTTGTAAATTGTTTTCAAGCATTATTCTGGTGGGCTTTGGAGCAAGTGTATAAGGTTTTGTAGAATAGCACCAGCCTGGAACATATATTCCCAACAGTCTCTTCACAATCATAGTTTGGGCTTTCTGTGTGTTGCAGTGGTAGTCATTTATGGCCAGTTCCTGTCTCCAAAGAATGGCAGGAGATCTTTGGTTCCAAGTTTAGTTTGGCTCACAGGGGAGCTGAGGGAGCTCTGCTTGTTGGGTTGGGTACCTTGTTGGGAGTGGGCACTGCCATGACCAGCCGGGCAGGCTTGCTTTGCTTACTGTGCACGGAACTGGATGTTTTCAGTACTGTGCAGATCAGCCTCTTAACTTTTTGTGGTGACTCAGTGGCACAAAGGACAACAGAGCTATTAATTAATTGCACTCTAGGCTTGAAGCTAAAATGTGTGCATGTGAAATAGATGGAGATCTTCAGCTTATGCCACCAAAGTGCATTACATTATTTTATTGTCTGCCTCTTCTCCCACACTGTGTTTATGATAAGATATATGTGTTGTTATTTCTGCGCCAGTTTGATAAACGGTTGTCATAGCTTTAACTATTCAGTCATGATGACTGTGTAACCTACCATAACTTATTCTGTTTCCTACTACTTCTTCATTTTATTTTTTTTTCCTGTTTCCATAGGGGACATTATGGACTGTACAATCTCCTTGCAAAAATTGCTGTACACACAGTTACTAAGAATACATTAGGAATTAGAAATTTGGAACTCTGAAGGTGAAACCCATCGTATTTCTTTCTGGTTCTTCTTCTTTCCAGTTCTTCTTCTTTCGCATTTACAATGTCCACAAGCATATTTCTGTGCACTAGAGGCCTGCTGTTCTCTAATTTTCACAGTATTTTATGGGAAAGACTCATCTCTGCAGGGAATTTGTGGAGAACACATGCTAGAAAAGGACCTACATAAGGCTAAAAGTCTGGACCTAAGTGGTCGCTGGGCACTGATGAAAAACCATCTGCAAATGCTGCTTCAATGGGTGACATTTCAGAGAGGCTGGGAAGATAATATAAGGATTTAAAATAGAGAAAGCAAAGTCTTTGCTAGAAGCTGAACATGTAAGCCTTGAAGGAGGGACTAGAAGTCACCTTCTATTGACTGCTTTACTAAACTTTCTTTCCTATTGGGTTGCTTCCTTTTTAGCCTAAATAACCTTGCATTTTCTACAGAAAGAAATGTCAAGGCAGGGGTGGAGGGGGAGACAACTCCAGCAACAGTTGTGATACTGGGAAAGTATACATTAGGATCTTCTTCAATCAGAATGTAGGGAAATAATTCTCCTACCTGGGGCTGCATTGTAAGCAAAAGTCATGCTAGGAAGGTGTGGCTCTCTTGCATTATGATTTCTTCCTTTGGCTGCATGTTGAGACAAGGCTTACACAGAATAATCTGGCTGGTCCTTGAATGCAAAGAGCATGGCAAGTCAGCCTTCATGTAAACCTACACTGATCTGTAGCCTAGGAAGTACCTCCCTGCTGTCTGAGGGCTCAGTGTGGCTGTTGCCTGAATGATGCCTACAGATTTTTGCTTTTGTGGTTGAGCTGTGGTTTCTGCTGTAGCTTGGTAACAAAACTGCTGTCCTAGCTGCCTGTCACAGCTGGTTTCTCCCAGAGGTCTCAGACCCTATCTCAGCTGCTTGCCTGGTCTTTTCCTAGCTTTGGAAATGGTCCCCGTCAAAGTGCATCCTTTTCCATGCCAATGGAGAACACTCGTAGGTGTGGGTTGGTGAGCAGTGGGCAGTGAAGCTGGTGCTACTGAAGGAGCAGTGGTCGGTGAGCAGCAGACACACTGTCCTTTTTGCCCATAGCAGCAGCTGCTGGGGGAGGATTTGACTCTCCAGGGAAACAGGGCTGGACTTTTCTTGATTCCCTGGGACATTGATGGACTGCTTTTAAAGGGCTAGTAAGGGGAAACTTTTGTCAGGGGACATAAACTCACTGTACTGAGTCTGCAGCACTACTGGAAATATTTTAAAGTTAAAAAAGGGTGGAAATTTTAGCAAATGCTGGGACACCAGGGACTTCATAAGACAACTTGTGAGGCTGCTGGTCTTGCACACATCATGTCCCTGTCATGGTACCCATGAACAACTCCCACTTTTCTCTAGAATTCTGTGCCTGCCTGTTGGAAGACTGTGCTGAGCCTGACAGCTCTGGTGATTAGAAACTGCCTGTCTCAGTGCTAAGTGTATTTTATGGTCAGCTTGCACACATTTGTTCTGTGCCAACATTGTCCTTTAACTTAAATGGCTCTTCTCCTTCTCTGATGTTTACTTTCTGGATGTATTTATAGACAGCAAACATACTCCCTCTGAGATTTCATTTTTCTAAACAGGCCAGATATTTTTTTCTTATTCTTATTCTTTTTTATTTTTCTTTTTTTTCCCCCTTTGCATTAAAAAACTGTTTATACTCTGTAGTTTGACTTCATCCCTCAGCACGTAAACCAGGACACTATGCTGCATCTTTCATGGTCTTACCAAGGCCTTGAATGATGGCATTACAGCTTCCTCATCTCTAGTGGCACGTCCTTTCCCAATTGTCCTAGAATTTTGATTTCTTTTTACCCAGATCTTTCCCATAGAAGGCTATACTTGTTCTCAGTGCACCTCATTCTTTGTCCTCCACCCAGCTGCGGGGCTGCCAGCTGGGGGCACTGATGACCTTTCCTCCTATTTAACTGTTTTCCCCTGAATTTCTGTTATTACATTAAGGTAATTCAATTTTTTTTTCCTTTCTGATATTTCAAACTCTCTCTCTGTTGAAAACTTCATTGTGCCTCTCACTACTCAAAGAACCTTATTTTTTTCCCTCAGATGACAGATTTTTTTTTCCCCCAGAGTCCTTTGTTATGTAAATCTGCCCCTCTCTCATTTGGAGGTTGGTTTCCAGTTCTCTCTGTTATATTTTTCTGTCTATTCTATATTGTTTGTTCCCTCATAGAGCCTCTCTTTGCCCTTCTTTCTCATGCTAGGCTTTCTGCTCATTTCTTCTTTACCATCACTGTTCCTTCTTCTTAATTCTCTATTATCTGGGTGCCAGCAGTACTTAACCTCTAATGGAAGTAACTCATTCCTCCAGAGGAAGTCTGTCTTTGCTGTATGTTTTCTGCTCTGTGCATTAACCAGAGCTAAAGACCTATGCTGTCCTATATGTCTTCAGCCATCTTCTCCTTTTCTTTCTTTTCCTCGGTCATGGCTGCATATTCCTATTTGACTTTGAGGTGCATTTGTCAGGGATTCTTTTTCATACTCAGGAATGCTGTAAAGGATGCTTGGCATGCCTAATCTTCTCATCTGCTGTCAATGTCTACAAATTTTTAAGGTCTTACCATCACTGCCATGATTTCAGACTTTTGTTTCTTGCATTCATTTTCAAAAGCATGAAAGAACTTATCACTGCACTTAGAACTTAATTTCTCTTGCTGGATCCATTAATTCCTGCCTATTGACTCTTTAAATTCCTTACTCAGTTGTCACGGTAATTTTTCTTCAGTTGCTATGTCAGAGAATTACAGTTCTTTCCCTAGATCTGATCCTACTGTCTTCATTGTAGGTCCGTGTTGTACATGAGTTATCCTTTCCGTCATTTGAAAGGCAGTGATCTTCTCTGATGGCAAAAAAACTTTGGACAAAGTTGCAGGTTTCATAGCTGAAGCGCTGCACAGTCGATTCTTTTTTCTTGCCTAGGAAAAGTCCAGCTGAAGCCTAGGAGCTGACAGCTAGGGAAAACTGATTTATATGAATCCATCATGTAGTCCAACTTTGCTTTGGAGAAGAAAGAATGGTTTTAGGTGCATGAAATCCATTTCCTATAGGAGTCACAGTGAGTGAACACTTAAATATAGGAGATGTTGGTACAAATTGCCGCAAGCCTTTGTAAGGGGGTTTGAAATATCTTCCTCCCTTACCATCTTCCTGGTGCCATGTCTAATTAATCTGCCTTGAGCAAGCTCTCAAGGCCAAGCAAGGTGGGATGAAAACCTGCAAGGACTCAACTACCTCCCACCCTTTAGTGAGGATGTGGTCTGATTCGCCTTTCACCTCATAAGGGTCTTGCTAAATCAGAAGCCTGTGCTGTATCCCACCATTACCATTTCGTAAAACAATTTATTTGGTGATGGGTTTGATTGTTACTTTTTCCCTTCTCTGAAGCTCATCGCAGCAACTCTGAGCCTGCTTCCTTGGCAGTCTCAGTCCAGGGGGCTGTGCTCAAATATGTAGTTTTTCTGATGCAGGACAGCAGTCAGTGTTTTTGTAAGACGTTTTTGAGACCATCAGTTGCGTCTCCTTTGGTAACCTAGAGCAGGAGCAACCTGCTGCCGGAGACAGGATAATGTTTCTTGGTCTCTTTGTCCCTGTGATCTATCTGGCAGTGACATTTTGTGTTAGCCTGTGGGGACTGCAGGTGCCAGAGTGCCCGTCTGCGATGAGGGTCTGTGCCTGCTGGGTGGTCAGGCCTGTGTGCTCTCCATGGGCTAGGGCTGGAAGCAGGAAGGTGATGGGTTTCTTTCAGCAAGCAAGTGTGGAGGGACAAGGGTGTCCAGGGCAGCCCTGACAGGTACTGTCAGATGGATGGTGTGAGCAGTTGCAACTCTTTAAGTCATTCTCTTTTGCTTTTGAGCATATCTATTATGTTTTTTCTTTAATACTTCATCGTAGTGTTCCCTATTATGTGTGTTGTTTGCAGTTATTAAACATACTTGTTTTGAGATAACTCTCTGCAATATGTTACATACATAATTAGGTATAATTAACTTCAATTAACCATATTAAGCTTTGCAACACTTCTGCCGTATTTTGAAGCTGGCTTATGACTAAGAAATCCACATTTGCAGGTTCAGGTTCTACAAACTCATCCGTATTGCAGGTGTTCACTTTTCCCTTTCAGTACTATGCTTTTGAATCCGATAATTTGTTGTTCAGTTGTCTGCATAATTAACTTGCATCTTGTAGGAGTCTGAGTGCAGGATCCTTGCAGTGCATCATTGGTGCTTTTCACATGATGCTTCTGGGAGCTGTTGGTCATGACAGCATCTCAGTGCCTGTATTACAACTCCTTATCTTGCCAAAGTTGGTTAGATGAGTATGTGCTATGTTTAACAAAGGCCCAAGTGCTACACATGGTGAATAAGCCTTCACCTTCCTGATTTAACCACTGAGCCAAAATTTTTGGCTTTTCTTGTTTTTGAAGTCTGCTTCTCCCTATTTTTCCTTTTAATATTAATTTTGTTGCTGTTGTTGCTCTTGCTGGAAAGTGCTCTGAAGTGTCATGCATTAAGAAGTTGTGAAGAACAGATGATTGATTGAAAGACAAATGCAGTCTGGCAGTAAGAGCAAGATGCAGTTTATGTGTGAGGAGCATACTGTGGCATCTTATGGCACTCTCTGGTGCCCAGCATCCTGCACCTCCCATGAAGTAAAATTGGCATCTTCCTTTGTAGCTCAGCCCATCATATGACGATGGCTCTTGGTGCCTTATGCTGGCTGACACATTTCTTAGCATTTCGTGTCCTAAAGAGCAGCTGGAAGCCGTGAGACTGCTAGCGTATGCTGCAAGGTCTGCCCTGTGTCCTGTTGATGGAAAACAGGGAATACACACGCAGTAGATGCCAGAAGTGCTGACACTGGCAGAAAGAGGTCTCTCTGCTGGCACCCATGCAAAATTGTTTCTTGACATCTATGAAACAGTTCATCATTACCCCATTTTTTAAAGCTGTGTGGCTATTAATTTGCCTCAGGTTATAATCAAGCTGTCACTTATTTTAATGGACCTTGGATCAGACAGGCCTGAGGGTTTTTTTGTGGTTTCCTTTACAGTGTTAATTAACTTAGCATGCAGATTTAGCTATGAAACTCAGAGATTTCGTTTAGTTTTTATAATTTAATTGTGGAAACATGGCAGTAAATGCAGATGAGAAGATATGTGCAATTAATATTGACCCAGGACAACTCAAATGTCAGACACTTGTCTCTGAAGACTCACTAGGAAATCCAATGTGTTAAATATTGATTTTGTGGTGTGGTGTTTTCAAACAACCTTGGTTCTGGCCTATTCTTCTTGAAGCTGTATCTTTTCTAAAGTCAGGGCTGTGTGAAACCTTGATGTCTGCAAGTGCAGTGCCAACACAGCCAGAAAACCCTGTCATTTGGCAATGTTAGAAGCAGCGTTACCCCCTGCAACTTTTAGTCAAAGATGCTGAACTACAAGCAGAATTAACCTGTGTGGGTGTGGATATATGTGTGAGGGCAGCTAGAAGATTGTTTTGTTTTCATAGATTATAAAGGTATTCAGTTTAGAGTTATTGATAAACAGCTCATGGAAAATTTGGGGGGTGAAACGATTTTATCACAGCATTTGGCCAGCCTTTGCCTGGACTGAAAGGGTCCATGCAATGGTGGGAAGGAGGGTCAGTTTCCATGCTGACCTTTTCTGTGGCATGGCTTGGAGTCTGAAAGATAGGCTGCCTGCCAGAAGATGTGTGGACACTGGTCTGTTAAAATCTCCTTCTGGAGATATGGCTCAAAGAGACACTGGGATTTTTACTGTGAGTTGCAAAAATGACCATACTGAAGAAATGAGTAACTGGTTGTCACATCTACTGGTAATATTGGTGGTCACTGGTTTGAGGTAAAATTTCAGTCTGTCTGGATACTTTCCTGAGGAACATGTGTGGCTTGACAACATACAGAAATGATGTCATTAAAATTGTCCAATAACAGACTGGCAACTATCTGCTATACGTCATTCAGGTAGAGCTGTTCCTGCTGAGGTGCCTCTTTATCCTGCTTTTCTGAGAGGCTGACACACTGCTGTACTTTTTGGTTCTATTTGATATTTCAGCAAATGAAAAGTCTCTGCTCTGCTATGGGTCTGGAAAAGATGGGAAAGATGAATTCTCCTGATCATGGGCATCCTCAGGCCTCTGGGATGGCCCATCACCTAGGAACCTTCAAAAGCTACTTATCATAGCACTCTCTGGAAATGGTGAGGGTGCTGTGATTTTTGGTGAGGTGAAATGGTGAGGGCACAAGATTTTGCCTCTGGTGCAACACATAAATGTGAATTTTAAAAATATGAATCCTCCCTACCCATTCACTTCATGTGCTATACAACTCAACCTTGGGAGACAGGGCACTGAAGGGCAGCAAAAAGTCTATACCTGAGCAGTTGTTAGATGTTAGAACAGGGATCCCACAAGGTGTACTGCATTTTGACAGCCTCACCCCTTTCCACATCTTATGTGGTCTTTCAGAAGATGGGAAAAAAATGCAATCCCTTCCGTCCCCATTCCCAGCCATGTTTTTTAAGACAACCTGAAAGCAACTAAATTTGGAGCAGAGTGATGGCTGAGCCTGCAGCTTTTTGCAATTTTCAGTGTGTTGTCTCTCCATATGAAGAGCTGAAAAGCTAGGTTGGGACAAACAGCCCCTAATTTCTGTTCCAGGTTCTCCTTGAAAAGTTCCATTTGGTCTATGAAGGGGAAAGCTGTATGGACAATTGCCTCTAAGCACTGGCCCCAGACTCCTGTTTGTTACACTAAGAAGAAAATACACAGTTGCCTAAGATAATTTTGATGGCACACTTTGCAGCGCATGTGCACACTGTAGCTGCTTCACCTGCTTCAGGGCATCTGACAGTGTTGACTTACGTGTGGTGACTCAGAGGGCTTTCCCTTGACGGCACATAAAAGTTCACTTGCCGAACATCAGCTTACGTAAAAGTTTGAGCTATTTTCGTTCAAGAGCATTGCCATACATTTTTAGACTCGCTAAACTTCATGCACACTCTGTTTGCCAAATCCAGCACTTTGCTACTTCCAGTGAGAGAGTTTCAAAATCCCTGTGAAGCTTTTAGGGACTGCAGTCGTGCAGAATGCTCTGTGAACACAGCCATATTGCTTGTGCATCCAGATCTCAGGGGCCAAGCCACTAATTTTTGCATGGTGTAACTCCCACTTTCTAAAAGTTACAGAAAATACTAAAAATATCTAATGCATGAACTAAAGTTCAGATTTAGAATATACTGAAATATACTAGGATGGATCCTTGTACATTTCAGCTGTTAAAACCTTCATGATGTGAGTGTATTCAGTCTTTGCCACTGTACAGAGCTAAAACTATACGTATCTTTGCCTTTTCTTCTTCATTCTCCACTTTATTCCATGGTCCATTTTACTGTGCTTTGGTTCCTGGTCTATTTGATCAGTTGCTTAGAACCACCTCTGTGTTTTTTTAAGTGAAAACTTCTAAACCTGATTCAGTCTCCCCGAATCCATCTGTCACACCTCTGGACATACTTATTTCAATAGGTCTGCTGGATACATGAAACATTCCCTTTCCCTTTCCCTTTCCCTTTCCCGTTCCCTTTCCCTTTCTCTTCCCCTTCTTCCTCCTTTCTCCTTCCTGTTCCAAAATTCTTATTATGGGAACCATCCTTTTATCTTGGGAAAGAGTTTTGTCTATGCTTGTATTTTTTGTATGCTTTATCTCCCTTGGAATGAAAATGGGAATGCCTGCATCATTTGGATTTATGTTTTTAAATTTTTTATTATTAGTAGTAGTAGTATTAGTATTGGTATTAGCATTTTGTTAAAATGGAATTGATGTAAAAAAATATTTTCCCAATGTGATTTTTTTTTTTTTTTTTTGTGAATTAATTTGTTTGTTGCTCCCTGCTGTGTCCCAGGACACTTTGAAAATAAGACTTTTTTTCCAGAGTTTTATCCTGCAGTGAATATTTATATACATCAAGTTGCAATAAACCCAAACAATTTTCTCATTAGAAATGCAGTCTGCAAAGCCAAATAATTTCTCCTGTGGCTGTGTTAGGGACATTGTGCACTTGAAGTAGTGGAGAACAAAAAGGAAGGCTAAAGATTAACATCATGCACAAGACTAACATCACACACTCTAATTGAAATATTGAAATTAGCCTTTGTATCATACCATATTTATTGTTTTAATTTTCTTTGGTGGCATTTGGTGTTAGTGCATGAAGTATGAATGTGCTTGCATGCTCTGTGTGTAGGCAAAAGGTAAAAGGATTTAACAGAGCCCATTCATATGAGGTGAACCTGAACCAGACTGCGTTCAAGAATGATGCTAGGTGAAAGCAGCACTAAAGAGGCTCAAGGTGGGACTATCTAAATGCTTCAGAGAGGTTCATGTTCAACAGGGAAGCTAATCTGAGGCTTCATGCATGGAATCTGTTGCAAAATTTATTGGATATGCACCTTTATGCTGTTGGAAAGTCCCCAGAACATCAGCAGCTAGAATAGGAGGGAACTTGCAGTGATCGTTGCTCCCACATCTCCAGGTGGGCTGAGAAGAGCTCTGGTGTCAGTACATCCAAGTCTAAAGGGTTTCCTAATAGTGAAGTTCTTGTGGATCACGACAGACAGAACTGCTAGAATGAAGTCTCTGTGCTCCCAGGTCCATCAAGGATGTGGAGAAGGTAAGAGTTTCCTCTGCTGGTATTCTGCACCTGGCAAATACTTCCATTCTGCTTGGATCAGTGCTACAAAACATGTAGAAGTGGTGTGTGTCCATCCAGGTAACTTCAGGGAAAGAGGAAGGGGAACAAAGGAAAAAAGTCATGGCATTAGCGGCACACAAAAACAATAACTACCAGTGGCCTGCAGCATTGATGAAGGTGGCAAAACAATTGAGTCAGCAAACTATCAATGAGCTAGGGTAGTAGTCTCCCATCAGCTGGTGCCTTGTTCCATTCCACTAATGCAGGGGAGCAGTTCAGAGACAGCTAGAGGAGCAGCGTCTGTGAGCGGGTGAAGAACACAAATCGTTTCTTGGAGGGAAGCCTATGACATCCACAGGGAAAATAGAGGCTGCTTATGTATGTATTTTTCTTTTTAATCTCTCAAAAAGGTTGTGGGGAGGCTTTTGGGTTGCTGATGGTTTTGCTTGGGTGCAGTTCTTGAGACTTGTGCTGTTTTCCACAGCAGGATGTCCGTTTCTGTCCTGTTAGTGTGTCCATTATTGCAGCATCAGATATTTGCCATGAGCAAAGAACAGGGCTAATATCTGTTTTGTGTGTGTATCTTTCCTTGCTCTGTTCCCTGGTGGGGAGATCTCCATGGTGGTTTATTAAATAGCTCATGTTCTATGTGCTTGTTCCTCTCCAGTGAACTCCAGCAACGGAGATGGAGTTTATAAAAGACATAGCATCTTTTCTCTGTTGTTTGTTTCATACTCTGCCCATTTGTAAGCATTTAGCACTGACAAGCTCTACAGATGTGTCACTATTTCTGTAAGATGAAATCTTACAGTCACACAAATGTCAAAACCTAACACTTGCACTCTCGGTGTTGCAAGAGACTTCCTGCTGCAGTACTGATGATGTACAGAGTGGTGACATCTCATCTCCAGAGCTGCCTCTCCTCAAAGCTGGGATGGGCAAAGAACTCTATGGATTAGAACAGGCAAAAACATTTTCGGTTTTATTTCCCTGTCAGTAAAAGGATATACTTCACAGTGACCCTGTGAAGCTCACATTTAAATTTTTTTATTTTACTCATTCACATGGGCACCATCATGCCAGTCACTGTTACACCCTCTGACTGATGAATGTATTTAATTTGCAGAGAGTATTCTGCCCAATTGGAGGCCACTACAAATATCCAGGAATACTGCCAGGATATTTTTGCCTGGACCACATCACTTGTGTCACAGTTTGGGGAGAGTCCAGCACATCAGCTCACAGCTACAATGCTGGGCAGTGGCTAGGGAAAGGCAGCTGCATGAGTGATGTACCTTTTTTTGCAGATTTTGTCTTCAGGGAGGCATACACATGGGATTAGGAACTGAAATAAGAAGTATAACCCTGTTATAAGGGATATAACAAAAAGAGGAAAAAACTCTAAGGGGAGTTAAGGATGAAGAGGGGAGATGAAGTAGGGAAAAGTAGGCAGTTTAGGTAAGAAATGTTGCTGCTGAGAATGATAGACACCTAATTAGTATTTAATAGTGAACAAAAGGTGCTGGAAGACTGAATTTCTACATGTGGAAAGATAAGGTACCTGGACTCTATGCTCATCCACTCAGTTATATTCAGAATAATCTATAGCTTATTCTGCTTTTCCAGTCTCATAAAGCTCAGAAAACTCAGAAGCTGGTGCTGATCAGAGAGAGCAGTGGGTCTGGACATGGTGCAGCAGGGTCAGTAATGGAGGATGCTTTGATGGCTATCCTGAACTCTCAGCTGCAGATAGTGTTTTTTTGTTGTTGTTGTTGTTTTTTTTTTTTTTTTTTTTCCTTTCCATTTGGTGACTATTAGAAGAATGTGGAAGTCCACTCCACTTCCTGTTCCTGTTCCGTCCTACGTTTGATGATTCCTTGTGCTCTGTGGAAAACCACATGGGGTATTGAAGGAGAGAAAGGCAAATAGCAGCATCCTTCAGATCAGGCCCAGGAATTGGGAAATGTAAGCAGTAGTAAGGATCTGTGCCAGTGGGTGCACCTCCAGAAGAGAAATAGAGGAAAAACCATGATGTTACTGGGCAGAAAGTGAAAGGAAAATCAGGGTTCACTGAAGGGAAAGCAAAGTGTGAAGCAAGCAAACCTGCTGCAGGACAACCCTCAGTGCAGTTCTCAGATCCCTGTTCACTGCAGAGGGGAGCACAGAAGGGTGCTGTGAAAATGAGAGGAGTTTGTGAAATAAGACAAGGACTCGACAGTCAGATGGCTCAGTCAGAGAAAAGACAAAACAACTGTATTTACTCTTACTTAAAAAAGGCTGCTGCAAAGATAAAAGAGTTAGACCAATTATTTATATTCATTGGCAAAGGCTTTTCAAAGATAATGAATTTTTAGGACCAGCAAGGAAAGTCATTGAAATACACCAGTGAAACTTGTAACTTGCCAAGTTTTAGCTCCCTTGGAGCAGAAGGAAAGGCTGTCAGTGGGCATGAGATATATGAGATCAGCAACATAACCAAGAAAGTGGCTGGCAACCAGGGGTAGTTTTACAATAGCCAGTGGTCCCACCTTTCATATTAGAGAGTCTGAAGGAAAGGGCTGAAATATGCTGTTATGTGAAGGGATGCTTTCCTCACACGGATTCCAGCAGAGCTCCAGATTCAGTCTCTGCTTTTCCAGGAGAAGATACAATTGCTGAAGTTACAGAAGGGTCTTTTAAAATGGGTCGGGAAAAGTCAGACTTGCATTATTTTTATGAGTGGATAATAATTAACAGAAATATGTTGATGTGTACCTTAGTCCAACTGTCTGAAAGCAGTAGCTACACCTTGTCCCTCTATAAGGATTTGCATGTTGACACGGTACAGAGCAGATGAGTCAAACAATATTAAGTGCAGAAAGGAAGTCGTCTGCAGAACAGAGTACTCACGTGGGCTGTACTTTCCCCAGAAATGCCTATGCATGTAGAGGCATGATGGTGGGCTAGGATCTTGGGTTTCAGCACTAGACCCAATGGTCCATCAGGGTGCTGTTTGTGTACAATTAAGTAATGGTGCAGAAGGCAGGCCGACCTGAATCGCAAACCAAGTATAACACCTGACAGCTCTGGATCCACTGGTTGATTCCAGCTGTATGAGTATGAATTCTAGCCAGACAGAGAAAGTCAACAGTAGGAGCAAGTTATAAATGGTAAATCTAAATGGAAGATCCAATCAATCCTCCCTTATTTATTTTAGTAATTACTGCTGAATGGTCTGTGACAAGAATGTTGAAATATTAACCCATGATGATGTAAAATGTGTTTCTTATATATAATGAGGGCAATTTCAAGCTAGATTCTGATATTCTTGCTTTTATGCAGTAATAACTTATTGGGTATTTTAAATCCATTTGTTTGCTAGGAGACAGAATAATGTATAAACATCTGACCAAACACTATGGAAAAACTTTTCTGTTTTTGCTTATACCTGTTTTTTCTTATACCTAGCCCCATCTTCACTCTTGCCATGCATTCCAGTTCATTCTTGAATATTGTGTTAGCCCTGCTGGCATGTCCAACTGGATACTGTTTTCATATAGTCTGCATTTATTTGATCAAGCACTTGATCTGGTACATGAAATATCTTTCCCATGTGGCTTCTTGTAGTTGACAAGTTGACTCTGCTGACAAATAATTCACTGAATCTGGCATGCAGTCATTATTTTGCACTGAGCATCGTGTTCTCATCTGATCCAAGGTTATTTCCCCCCTTAATTTCTGCCTCTCTTCTTTGGCAGCTGTTCTCACACCAGCAGAAGGATACTGCATGGAAGGCATACCTCCTGCAGACACCCTGTGGGTGCTTCTTTCTTAACGTTTCCTGTGAACTTTGGCAGCTGTAGAGCATGTACACAAAACATTGAGCCTGCCTCATCAACTGGCAGAGGGAAAAGGACAGAAATCTGCAACCTGGAGCCACTCTAGACATTCCATGCTGACTGGACTGACTGTGAGCCTGCTGCCCAGTTTAGGACAGTTTACTAATCTGCAGGAATCCTTATTGCATATGGAAGAAGAATTGTCACGGTAGCTGGAAATCCAATGTGTTCTCCCTACATCCCAGGATAAACAGTGTGTTTTTGTAAGTGTCTGTATAACGTAGCATAGCAGTGTGCAGCAGTCCGACCTCTGGACTGATTTTGCAGATGCTCTTGCATCACAGGAGACTGCTCTTCATTTCCATAGGAGACTGTGAAGCTGCATTACTTCTACACAAAACATGCAGTCACAGTGAATAATGAGGGAAGTCTCTGCAAGTAGCCCTGCAGTCCTTTATGAGGTGATGTGTTCTTTGACGTCAATGGGAAGCTTGCTTCCACAAAAGCTGAGTGGGGACCGCACTATTTGGTTTCATAGGGGTTTACAAAACACAGCTTTCAGAACCATTGAAAGAAATCAGCATGGCAGCCCTTCTGGTTTGCCTATTTGTGAGGCTTTTTTGCTGCCACTTTGGTTTATGGCATTGCTTCCCTGGTGTGTATTTTTGTGTCCACACTTGTCAGTCTGTTTTTCTTCACCAACTCTGTTAAGGCCATGAAGTGGGTGAGTAGGGCAGATTTGTTACTCAGCAACTTCACTCTGACTTGCTCTTGCAGGACCTGGATGGGGACATGAGCTTTTGGGAATGCAGTGGGGTGCCAGCCTGCTGACTTCAATTTGAGTAGAAGGGCACTGTTTATAACCTTTGCAGTACAATCCTAAGCCAGTAACACTTGGCTGTGTATTTGTGCTACCCTGGAAGATCAGTCATACTGTTTTGTTGTCTCCTTTGGGAAACAACATCATGAAAGTTTAGGGAAAAACACATTTCAAACAGAGAAGTCTGAGCATTTAAAAGCTATGTGTGCTTTTGGACAGTGGGGCTTTAGGTGGAATTTCATGCTGTTATAATGCCTGACCTTCTAAGCAAAGGCAGTGGCTGCAGGAGAATAGATAATCTCACCTGCTTATTTGTGAAGCCCTTGTAAAGCCATAACATCATGAACCCCTATTTTCCTTGCCTGGAACTTTCCAATTATGTTCTACTTGATTTTTTTTTTTTTTTTAAGTGATTAGCTTCATTTTTAAACCAGGATAATGTTCATAATGGAAACTTTTCACGATCCCAGCAAACAACTGTCACTCATTGTTATGGGCAGACACCTGTATTGGTAAAAACTGGGAAAAATTTCTCTGACCTTGTCATAAAGCAGTTGGCAGGGATGAGGAAAACATGGGTGTGCCTTTCTGTGTGTGAAAAGAAGGGATGTGAGGATAAAACCAGCAGCCGTCTTAAGATCCATCTTAAATGTATGAAGAGCATTTCCAGAGCTGGGAATACAGGCAGTTATTTCCAGCACCTCAGGAGAAGGTTCTCCTGAGAGAGTTCTCATTATGAGAATTATGAGAGAGTTCTCATAATTTCCATGAGGAATGTGGTTCCTGTGGGGAAGGCTTTGGCTAAATTTGCCTGAATAGTGCGTTGGTCCTGGTGGGTGTAGTGAAGAAGGCACAGATAGACCAGTGGCCCACTTCAGTCACTTTTTTGCATTCTCTCTTTTCTTCGAGGCCTACAAAACAGGGACCAATTTTTGTCACATTTCAAGAGGAGTATGAGCGAATTTCCCAGGTAACAAGGACCACATAGGTGTCTGGCTCTCCAGTGTTTTCTGTTCTTTGATAGCTTTTATAGAGACTTACGGCAGCATTTATGTTAGCTTTCCTTGTCCTCATTGCCCCACGAAGTCTAATTCCCTGTAATGTAGGGGTGGGGAGTGGTTATGCTTTCTCCAGTTGTTTTATTGGAAGAAAGGGATGAGAAACATTGGTTTGGCCCTGTCTGGAATCCCCTTCTCAGTGGATTGCAGTAATTTCTGTATGTGGTAGGCTGACCTAGGCTGGACACAAGCCACTTTATCACTCCTGTCCTCAGCAATGTATGGGGGAAAAAAAGTAAAACAGAAAATCTTATGGGTCAGTAGAAACATAATTTAGTGAATTAAAACCAAAGTCTGCATGTGGAAGCAAAGGAAAATAGAAGATTTATTCTCTCTGTACCACCAACAGGTGATGTCCAGCCACTTTGTCAAAGGTAAGACTTCAGTACACATTGTGGTGGCTCCAGAAGACTAACTTAATAATAAATGCCCCTGGCCACCTTCCTCTTAGCTTCAGTTGTTTGAGCAGATGTCATATGGTATGGAATATGCCTTTGGTTGGTTTGGGTCACCCAAGCCCAGTGGCCTTTGGGGGTGGTGCTGTACCCCTGCTCAGCAGCAGGCAAAGCACTGGTGTGTTACCAGTACCTTCCTAACTACTAGTACAAAGCACAGCTCTGTGAGGGCCACCATGGGGAAAATTAACTCAATCTCAGCCAGATCCAATGCACTGTAATATCACACTCCAGTTTCACAGTTTCTGAATGCTGCCATAATTATGGAACACCATCAGAAACTTGTCTTTTTATGCTAGAGCAACCTGAGTGCTTGGGCTTGTAAATATCATCCACTTCACCAGTGTGACAGCTAGAAAGGTTATATGTCCAAAGACCCGTGGGACATAAGTGACAGGAGGAGAATAAATCTGTGTCAGTCTTTGAATTACTAAGTCACTGTAAAATCAATTAGATTTCTCCTAGGTGAGGCCCTTGTGCTGTTCATTCTAGTGTGTGTCCTATCAGTCACTTTCACTAGTGCTGAATAGTAGTTTTTGAGCCTGTAGACCTCAGGTTTTTTCAGATGTGGGGAAAAAATATGCCATGTCTAGATTTGCAATGAGGTTAAGGGATGCAGAGATGAAGATGGTGTTTTGGTGCTGAGTAGAGGGCTTGGGAATAACTGTTCTGTGTCGGGGCAACATGACTGAAATGCTGCTCTGTGCAGGCGAACACAGACTGAAGATAGAAGCCAGGACTCCATCCTGTAGTCACTGTGTGTGCGGGATGCTGATGTCCATACCGCATTAATGTCTGTGGGATGTTTTGATGTGAAAATCCTTGGTGTACTACAGGCATGCCAGAGCACACAGTGTAGGAAAGAAAGGCTGCTGCTGTGTGGTGGCATCCCTCTGGTGTCTACCTGACTGAGTACTCCCTTGCTAATTAAAACAATTACGATGTAAACTGCCTATTTGTCTCTATAAGTATGAGAAGACTTGGGTGCAAAATGCAGGAAGGACCTGGGGAAGGACCAGGGCACTGTGAAATAGGTTTGTTAACAGGATTTTTCAGGCGGTACATGGAATTCAGGAGAGATGCCTATCTTTGGAAAATGTGTATTTTATTCAGTTGTATCGGCTGTGAGCTGAACCCCGGTTGTGCAAAACCAGGCCACTGGTGTCAGAAGACTATCTGGAATGACAACGTGCTGATGAGGGTTGTCTGGGGAGGTGAGCAGGAAGAGGTCAGGTGCAGAGTGGTGACGAGTGGTGCTGCTGATGGAGGCTGTATTGTGGTGTTCCATAAGAAGAAAAGGTCGCCTCCTTCCATTTCAGAAGTTTTCTTAATAGAACTGGTTGTTGTGCTAGATTCTTGGTGCCACTAATCTGGGGAATTGGTACAGATCTGTACTGACTGGATAGTAAACTAATGTTCCAAAAAGCCTTGTTAGTTAAAGTGAATTCAGCACAGCAAGTGACACAGGCTTCCTAGAGGAACGTTTTCCTTTGCTCATTGGAGATGGTATTTGCCATTACAGTAATCAAGCTGATCTTGGTTGGTTTAACAAAGACTTTCAAATAGTCTCAGTCAGTTTCAGACAGTACAACTGTTGTTCTTTGAACTTGCTACATACTTGTGAGGTCCTACTTCTGAGGAAGGTAGGAGGCTACCTTGTGATGTTCCATGTCAATAGACTAAGAACACTGGTGGTCAGTTTATGTCTTCCTAGTCCTGTTGTAGCTGTGATGGTCCAAGGGCTCTAGGCAAGAGTTTGTGAGTGAATACTAAGTTTTACTAAATTAACCGGTATAATTGGCAAAGCAAAGTACATAGCTGGGTACCATGTAAACTTTCATGCACAAGATTTTTGGGGTTCAGCTTTTTTTTTTTTTTTTTTTTTTTTTTCTCTCTCTCTTTTTTTTTTTTTTTTCTGAGTGTGTCTTTTCTAGAAGTCTTAGTCCTAGGCAGGAGTGTAAGCTCATGCCAGACAACTACAGCTCTGTGAATATGCGTACACAAGATATTAGTGATGGAAGTGTTACTAAGTGTCATGGACAGACAATCTTATCAGTGGCTGAACCATTTGTCAAACTCCACTTTAAAAAGTACTTACATGATTGCTCTGCTTTCTTGAGCAGACCTCTGCAATTTTATGTAGATGAGTTTTCTGTTTTATAGTGGGAGGCACATGAGATGAAATCTGATGATTTTTATTTAGGTATTTTGTATGCAACTCAGGCATTTAATTTTGAAAAAAAAAAAAAAAAAACAAACCCAAAAAAAGGCCAGGTTGTTTTTATACAGAAAAATTCATGTGGTTCATTTAAATGACTGCAGAATTCTGCCAGCTCAGGCATTAAGAATCCTTTAGTAATAGTGAATGTTTTCTAGAGGACAACATAAAGTGGCATTTGCTTCAATTGCCAGAGCTGTAGTTGTGAAATTTGCCATGTTTTTAACCTGAGTTCCTACTAATCCACCTACCATCCTACCTAGTGACTAGATTTGAGCCTTTCTTTGCTTTTGTGTAATTTGTAGGGAGCAGCAAAACCAAACATGTAAGTAAGTAAGGTAGTTGTAAATTTTGTAGCAGAAGTGATAATTTTTCCCAATGTGTTCTATGGATCTGTAAGCAACTAAACTAGGGAGTGGAGGAGAAGAATAAATGGTAAATTTGAGGGTTTCAGTTTAGAATCAAGTCATCGGTGGACTCAGATAGGGTAAATCTCAGGTATAACACTTTAGACAAAGGAAGTGATTAGTGAGGAGAAAAGTTTGCTGATAATGCAACCTTATTCAGAGTTTTAAAGGTTGGGACTGTATCAAAGCACAATCTCATGAGACTGAATGGAGCATAAATAGGCAGCTGAAATTCTGTGTAGGCAGATGTAAAGAAAAACACATGGGAAGAACAATCCTAGCTTTATACATAAAGGACTCTGGACTGACTGTTTTTAACGAGATGTGAGATCCCGGTGTTACAGAAGGGCTATGTAAATGTCAGCTCAATACACAGCGGTAATAAGCAAACAAGGGCACCGAACATAGCACTAGGTAATACTAGGAAGGGAGAAGAAGACTAAAGTAAGTACACCATTATTTCACTGCACAATTCCATGGAGTTTGTCCCTACCATGCACATTTCTAACCAGTAATATAATAGAATAATTCAGTGGAAGGACCTACAGTGCTTAACTAGTCCTCCTGCCTGACCAATCCAGGCTGACTGGAAGTTAAAGCATGTTATTAAAAGCATTTTTCAAAATACCTCTTAAACACTGACAGGCATTGAACACTGACCTCTCCAGGAAGCCTGTTAGTGTGTTGACCACTGTCTTGGTAAAGAAGTTTTTCCTAAGGTTGTGTCAGAAGGTCCCATGATGCAAATTTAAACCATTTCCACCTGTTGCTGGATATCAAAGAGAAGACATTAGCACTTCCCTTTTCTCTTCCTCCTCAGGAAGCTGTAAGGAGCAATGAGGTCCCCCCCTCAGCTTTCTGCTCTCCAAATTAGGCAAGCCAGAGTCCTTACTGGTCCTCACAGGACAATCCTCCCATTCTTTTCGCCACTTCTATTGTCCTCCTCTGGATGCATTCAAAGACCTTTGTGTCCATCTTAAACTCTGGGGCCTGGATCTTCACACAGCATTGGAAGTGAGGCTGCACCCATGCTGAATACAGCAGGGTAATCACCCTTTTTTACCAGCCGCTGATACTGCACCTCAGGATGTTTGCCCTCTTGCCTGCCAGGTTTGCTCTCTTGTCTGCAGGTTTGCCCTCCTGCCTGCCAGGGCCCACTGCTGACTCACATTGAGCCTGCTGTCAGTCAGCACCCACAGGGCTCTTTTTCCAGGGCTGCTCTCCTGCCACTCTTCTCTGAATTTGTACTTTTGTATTACTCTGTGCCAGGTGCAGAATACCGCAATTATTTTTGTAAAATCTCACACCATGGATTGTTACTAGTATCTTACAAGGGGTACAGTCAAAAGCTTAAAGTTATAGCGGGGTGGGATAGATGAAGCAAGAAATTGCATCTACTAACTTGGCTTCCTCAGAGTTGAAAATCTGGAAAATACAGAAAGGTCTATGAAATGATAAATGGCATGCAGAGAAGAGAACAGGAAATTCACTTCTCATCCATGGGCTAGAGGGCAGGCAATAATGCTAATAATGGCTCAGGACCATCTCTCCAAGCACCTCCCACCCAAGTTCTATACAGTTGTATAAATCAGATGGATAAAGTTATGGGAGAAAGTTCTGCTGCAGGCTGTACAGCAGAGGCTGACCGTCTCTGGCTTAGGAAGCTACTGGAAAAATGTCACATCATGCTTGCTGCCTTCCTATGCTTGTGGTCACAGCTCATGGTGGGGTACTCCGTTATGGTACATATCTTTATTCTTCAGTTAGAAATAATGTTTGCACTGAATGTACAAACGAGTAATTGTGTTGTTTTTCCCTTCTAACTGACTGAGAATATGTTCTGTTCTGGCTCCTTTAGCATCCCAGACGCAGTTAAGTGAGGTGGTATTTGTCTTTTTGGAGCCTCATTGGCAGCCTGAGAGGAAAGTCTTGTGCTTTTGCACTCTTTATTGCTTCAGGCCCTTGTGGGCCTCTCAGGCTAGCTTTTCTGATGATCTGGTGCAAGGTAAGTATTGATTGTTCTGGGAAGGACCCAGGTAAAAGGGTGCCTTATATTTGCAGTTCATTCAGTGAAAACTAAAACATCTAATGTGTTCATGTGCCATGTGCTGGTGTTCAGGGACTGTGTGTTGAGAAGGAAACAAGATTTTTTATTCCTTGCTCCAGTGCATCCAGCTTCTGTTCTCTGTCCCACACTGCTCATCCTAGGGTGTAAATGAGAATTCTAAAACCGATTTGGAGGAGCACTACACTGAAAAGTTCTGAAAGTGCTTTCAAACCATCAGTTGGCCACTGGTGAGTACCCAGGAGAAAGGCAAATATACTGTGAACTTTCCTAACATAGTTCCCACCTCCCAGTGCAGGGTCTTCCAGAGTGTGAGGTATTCCTCAGTTTAGTTAGAAGCTGGATTTCATTCCATGGATTTGTCTGGTTTGCATAGAAGACATTCTTTCTTTCTAATCAATCTGGTGTCATGCTTTGAGTTCATCCCTGACACAGACAGGCTGGGAGCAAGGCACTGCTCATCTCCAGGCATTTATCAGCATCTCTTCCAGTGTTTATTTGCTAAAATGTGTGCTCCTGTCTATTATTCCCACCATGCCTGCAAGGAGCACTGCTTCCTCTGCTGTCTCTTGGCAGCGGGGCAATGAAGCATCATTCACTTTCCCATCGCAGAACACACCTGGTGTGGAGGAGTGCGTCCTTGCACCCTGGAAGGACCCACAATGTTGGTGTTTGTGGATGTGCTGAATAGCCTGAAGCATGTGGCACAGGTAACAGTGAAAAGTCATGCTGAAAAAAATTATCTGCTGGAATGTCTCTGCTGAAAAACTGAGTTAAAAATCTTAACAGCGGAAAGACAAAATCAAACCAAAACACCCCAGACCAAAACACCCCAGCCCCAAACCTTCAGAACAGACCAGCACAAGGGGATTGTTTCTGTGAAACAGGATTCAACAAGGATTTTCCATGGATGAACAGCAAGGACCATGTGGCATGTGCCATGTGGCACTCAAAGATTTTTGCTCAGAGGGTCATTATATCACCAGAGATCAGATTAAGGCCATTGCACTGAAAAAGGTCTAAAACTGTTTCCAGAGAAGGCTAAGCACTTTTCTTACTGACTTCTCACACAATACTGCAAGAATAGCTAATGCTGCTTGAGCCTACTGCAAATTTTCCATTTTCTTTCCATTAATAAATTCTTCCCTGTATTGCAAGAACAATTTTCACACATAGTGTCATCATTGTCATATTGACAGTTCTGCTATACCACTATTGAATTAGCCCTAATAGCATTATTTTCTCCCAGATTCATCTTCCTTATAAAGGTTCTGAAAAAAACTTAGGAAATTATTTGGACATTGTTTCCCATAAATACGAAAATCAGAAAGGTTTTCAGCAGATAATTTTTCTCAACAGAAGTTATAACTTCTTTTTTTCAGTCTGCGTATGCTTGTTTTACAATGATGACAAATCTGTTAATAAATTATTCTATTTGAGAACATAAGAAACAAGGGCAGAAATAAGAAGAGTTTCTAAGAAGAGGGAAAATAACAAATACATTGTAAATTGATTTGATCCATTCTTTTGAAGCATGAACATGTTTTAAGAACAATATGTGGGGAAATCTTGAATCTGAGCTTTCCAAAGAGGAAGAAGAAAGCTATCAGGTATTTCAAAGAGATTTTTGAAATGTCATTATATATACTGAAATAGGTGTATCTGAACCTCACCCCTAAATTTCTGGAATAAAATCACAAAGACCAAAACCAATAAGCATCAAATTATTTCTTACATGAATGGAAGTCATAACATGAAACAAATCATCATCGTTTATCCTTGAGTCATGAAGTGGAAATAAAAGACAGCTGAAAGATTTCAGCCCATTTGAGGACACATCACTGTAACTTTGCTGAAGAGACAGCTGTAACTGTAGGTTGAATTATACCCCAAATACAAGAATTTAACAGTGACTTTAACAGTACAATTTCTATTTATCTAGATCGTAGCTTTTTACTAATAGCAACTGTATCTGGTGTAATTATTCTGGTTTTTTCTTTTTTTCTTTTTTTGTTTATTCTGTATTGATCTTCTACAGTTCCACAATAGATTAGAGCAAATCTGGGAAAAGGGGATATGATGGATTAATTCAGTCTCTTTCACCTTCATCACTGCTTCTACCTCTGTATTCTCTGACACCTAAATAAAATATTGTTTTATTCATAAGTTTGGCTATTGAAAATCACAAAATGAAAAAAATTGTACTTAGGGAAGGGGTTGCTATCCAAAATATTCAGAAAAAGTTTTTATTATTCATGCTTGGTTATCATTATTTAGAGCATTATTATTTTATCATTCACATATTAGAGTTACTGAATACTTAAAACTGATATATAATTTATGAGTGGAAGAGGAGGACCTCCGTGTTTATTAAGAAGGTCACACAAGCAGACAGAACCATATAAATCTTAAATGACAATTCAGGATGAAGAAAATCTCCTATTTGTTATGTCATTTTAGTGAACAAGGCCTACATTCAAATGATTCTTGGATTAAGATATTATTTACAGATATTGTGATTTTTAGGAAAGGTTCTGTGACTGCTTGAATTCACGACTTCTAAATTCTTTTTCAACAAAGCCTATTCCGTCATCTGGAAGAAGTTTCCCAGGAATGCATAACAGCAGGTGCAGACAGATGAGTTCCAGTTTGGGTGGTTGGACTGGTATGGTGCTCTAGGGATTGTATGTATCTACTTTATACACAAGAGCCATGATCTCTGGGACATACTTTATTTTGCTGTTTAGAATACTTTGGAAACTGCATGTGGATTGTAATACCTCCTTAAATTTTCATCAAGAAATGTGCTTTTGGTGCTTCGGTGTGATTTTCCCTAACAGTCTGAAAGAACACTTATGATATGAAGTCCTAACTGGTGTGAGGGATTTGTTTTGCTTTGTTTTGTATTCTCTGTTAGAGGGACTATTGTACAAGCTGTAAAATGAATTTAAGGTGTATTTGGAGAGATGGACTGTTCTGCCCAAAAACTGCCTAAATCCACCAGGTTTAATTGGATCAGATTGCTCAGAGCCATGTCCAATTAAATCTTGACCTCCTCTAAGGATGAAAATCTGACAATATCCCTGGGCAATTTGTGTCAGTATTTAACTGCTTTCATGGCAAAAAAATATGTCCTGCTACCTAACCAGAATTTCCTGTCTTCTTACTTGTGTCCATTGCTTTTTGTCCTTTTGCTGTACATAGCTGAGAAGAGTCTGGTTTTATCCCCTATATAACCTCTGATCAGGCAGCTGTAGTGAACAGAAATGTGTCTCCTTTCCCTTCTCCATTCCAAGATGAACTCTTCCTGTTTTTAGAGCCCTTTCTTGTACTTCATGTACTCCAAATCCTAGCCATCTCTGTGGCCTCCAGTAGATTCATTCCAGTATGTCAATGTCCTTTTTGTAGTGATCAGAAATAGACACAACACTAAATGCAGTATTGCAAGTGCCAAAGAACTCTGCTGGCCCTGACAGCTACAAAAGTACCAAAACAGGTCTGATTGCAGCTGGCCCTCTGCTGCGAGGTCACACTGCTGGTTCATGTTCGACTTGCTGCTCACAAGGTCACTAAGACCTTTCTCTGCACAATTGCTTCTCTGACAGTCAGCCCTGGCCTGTATTCCATCAAGAAGTAAGACTGAATTTTCTCCTGTTGGACTTCATAAGGTTCCTGTAGGTAATTTCTTCAGGTTCCTCTGAGGAGTAACCTTTCTCTCCAGTGAATTGTTCCACTCAACCAGTTTGGTGTTATTCAGAAATCTGATGACAGAAGGCAACATCTTAGCGTCTTGGTCATGGATAAATACATGAAATTGTCTTTGTGCCAGTTTTGATCCCAGAGGGATGTTGCTGGCTACCAGTCACCATCAGTTCCTACCCACTGCATGGTCCTCTTACCCAGCCTGTGTCCCACCTGCTTGCTGGTCAGGGCTCTGTGAGACTGTGTCAAGTGCACTAGAAACTCAATGTACACAACATCATCTGCCATACGCACAACACTGGTGTTCTCATCATGGAAAATAATGAGGAGGATCAACCTTGAATAAAGTTCCTCCGAAGGTTTAGTGTCATGAGGAAGGTGGAAGGTTTGTTGAAACAGCTGCAGTTGAAGAAATCACAGTTTGAGGTCATAGTGAGTTGACAGAAGCAAATGAAATGATACCTCAGAGGACATGTGTGCTTTGGGGAGCAGTGGTCATAGTGGCCCACAAGATCTTCTGGAAGAGCATGAGGATCACCTGGGACAGGAAACAGGATAATTAAAACTAAAGGATTTGCTTGGTTAGGTAAATAGTAACTCACTGAGTGGGGCCTCCATAACTGCATTGTCCAGTGCAAAGTGGAGCTGTTGCTGGAGGGATAAGCAGATAAAATACCAGATGTCATATATTAAGAAATCTTATGGTATTAACAAAAAATTAGCAGTTTACAGGAAAAGTTTAAGAAATAATTAAATATGTTCCTTGAAGCTGGTCAAGAGCGTGTAGACAGGAAGATGGAGTTCGCATTAAAGTGTTCACTGGAGAAAAGGGTTCTGTAAATGGATCTGTGTTTGGAATTCATGCGAGCTAACCAAGTCTAGTACTTGGAAGAATGGTCTATGAAAAATACTGAAGAGAAGAACAGTTCTTTCAGGAAAAGAAAGGGCAGCAGTCAGGTTTTACCTGCACACCAGACCTCACCTCTCCCTCTGATGTCTTACAGAGGGTTCTGACTAACCTTTCTGCCTTTGTGGTCCATGAATTACCTAACTCCAGCATGGACTCAAAATATGGCAGTGTAGGGGTATTTTACAATCCTACCTTCTCAGTGCTCACAGAAAGGATTAAAGATTATATTGCTGCTAGTGTCAGTGTGGAGAAGATGGTATAAAATTTCTTTTTCTGAGAAAAGAAAGAATAAATAGGATTCTGCTGTTCTAATAAGTACTTGTTCAAACCTTACAGAGAAATTTGTAAACATGTAAGTACTTTCAGAAAACAAATGAAGTTCAGATGCCAGTTAGGCGTCTTAATCAATACTATTAATGCAGAACACTGTAATCAAAGTTTTCAAATTTTAAAAACCTCTCTTTTCCATGCCTTTACTGGCCAAAAGTCTGTGTTACATAGGCTATCTGTCTGAAATGGGCTCTGTCTACAACACCTGAAATGAACCTCAGGAGAAGGTTGTTACTGTTATCTAAACTGTCTAAGAGGGACATTTTAAGGGGCTTAAACAATATACAAAGTTGTTAAACGCAACCAAGCTAAATTATTCCATTTGAGAAGAGTGCACATATTTTTGGAAATGATTGGACAATGAAGATGTTCAAGGTGTGATTTTAATGGGCAGTGTTGCATTTTTTCTGTGATAGCATGATGCCTTGACAAATGAGGCATGCTGAGTTTCTTAAATGGAAGATTTGAAACACTTTTCTGGGTTGCTTAATATCCTTAGCTGATCAGTCCATAAGTGCCACGAGTCACTGTGCATGAATAAGAGCTCATTCTCCTCTCCTTTCCTCCTTGTGGTGCCATTTAAATCTTGACAAAAGGAAGTAAAAAATATTTTAAGATTTATCTTGCCTATTTGTTTTGAACTTGTCATAATAATCACCTGCATGGTATGGAAAAAAATTTGGTCTTTCATGATGGAGTTCCAATCAGACATCTGTATAATTGTTTGGTGCTGTTTCTGATATATTATTTAGCCTGAGACAGGGCAGGTATTTCAATGTCACATTAATAGCAATGAATATTTGTACATGATGTTTTCCATGAGTGATTTATGCATTGTTCTTCTGTCATCTCTCTACAATATTATTTTGTGTTCTCCTAGAGAAGACAAATATTCCAGCTCTTGTTTTTATCTATAGACTAAAGTAAATAATTGGAATTATTCATAAATAAATAAATTATTAAGGCCTGATGTATTGTCCCACTTTTATTTGTCTTGAGGATATGTTTACACTTTTCATACCTGAATGGATGGATTTTTCTCTGTTTTTTGTTTCTGTTTTCTATGAGAAAAAATTATACTGTTGAGAATGAGAAACTATTATATAGTTGCTGCAGTCAAGAAGAGGTTTTTTTTTTCTCTGAGATGGAATGAAATGTCTTATGCTGTGTAAAGGAGGGAGTGAACATAAGGAAAATGTCAGCAATTTTTACTCCTGGATACCATATAGAGGCTGAATCAAATGGCTCTGGAGTTGCATTCTAATAGGTTGTCCCTTGTTTTTGCTTCAATGGATTTTTGTTTTAATATGTTTCTGATGGAAGAAGATCACAGAATACTCCTCTGAAGACATATTTTCTTGAAGGTCTACATCTTTCACCAGATTTGAAAGCTCATATTCTTATGCAGCCTGATATTGTCATAAAAGAACAGCTTTTCCATACCAAATGCCGCTACTATAAATGCAATCTACTAGTGGACCTTTACAATTTATATTAATCAAAAATTGATTTGATATAAAATATAGCTCAGTAGGGATAGGAAATTTTTGAGTGATTTTTTCAGAGTTCATTTCTGTAATACACTTAGCACATCCCATGTTTTTAGTTCAATGGCCTACGAGCTCATCCCACTTCCACTGTGTTTGGTGGAAAGGTTCCCATTCATTCAGGAGGAGCCTACAGGAGCAGAAGTTTTGAGAGTTCCTGATTGGCATTTGCATATTATATGCATAGAGCTACAATTCCCCCCCATGCATGTTAAAAACATCTGAAAAATATCTTTTTTACAAGTAGTGTTGGAAAAAAGACAATGATTTTTCTATTCCTTGAGGGTGAAGTAATCTGACTAACAAGTGGCATTTGAGAGCTGAAGCAATGGAGACAGGCTGAATGTAGCACTTTTTATGAAATACCCAGCTACTTTAGGCACAGTAGTAGTAGGAGGAGGAGGAAGCACAAAGGTTAGTTTTAATCTTTACTTCCAGAAAGCTACTGGAATTTTGAATCTGAACAAAAGTAATGAAAAAGAAAAAAAATTGCTGTGTGTACTGATTGGTACACAGTGTGAAATTTCACTTCAAAAAACCTTTCTGAACTATTCCCATAAAATATCCCCTTATTAGCCTTACAAAGTTACTTTCAGAAAAGTTAAGCTACTAGAAACCAACTGCAGGATAATCATGTCCTTTTGGAAACACCTGTAGCTCTGCTGATTGCAGATCTAAGAAGTAGTCCTCAGAGGTTTCGGTTAATACAATACCCCATGACTCCTTCAAATATTTTTCTGCTTGTCTTCTATTTTCTTCAGAAAATTCTAGTAGGAATTGTATCTCCAAATTGTGCAAGTTGAGCAAGAATACTTTTAACTAGATTATTTAACATTCAGTGCATCAGCGTGAATCTTCACAACTCAGAATCTTAATGGTTTCTCCATGAAATCTGTCTTGTCACTTCAGCATCCATCTGCACTTCTGAAATTACTGGATTTGGGCCCTACATTCAATGTTATTCTCTTATATACTAGAAATTTTGGGTTAATTCAAAATACCCTTCAGTAGTTACTTGACCATTTTACCAATACTAGCAATTTTTGTATGTGCTAATTCTTAGGCACTTCTTTTGGACATGCTAGCTCATATTTTGTGATTTTATACACAAAATGACATATGGTTAAAGATTTTTAAAATTATCTTTTCATGGCTAAAGAAGATTTATCACTGATTTTTTTTTTTTTTTGCGTTTCTGATCCTCATGCTATAAACTTGCATTTTAGGGAACTGCCTCATGCTATGAATCCAGACTTCAAAGGTTGCAGAGGTTCTTCCCTTTTTTCCCCCCTTCTTTTTCAGCTGCATTTTTTTGGAAGTAGATGATAATGGAATTTTCTTTTTTTTTAAGAGCTGTTTCTGTGACTTAAATAACCATCATCTTCAGGATTCATTGGGGTGGACTACCTTGCAAGAAGTTTATCCTAAAAAAGAATTTTCTCAGCTTGTATTAGGAGTTACTGGTGTGGTACAAAAATTGGCACCTGAAAGACTCTTCCATTTTCTTTTTCTTTCTGTAAGTTTTCATATGCTTTTCCAGTAAAATACTGACTGAACACTTTTATCTTTCTATTTTGAAGCACACTTTGTCTTTACTTCATCATTGCAGTTTGTTTGGGAACAAGAGATACTTTCTGACGAAGAATAATCTCTTCATTGCTCTATTGCTTGTTTTTCCAGCAGTCAGTTTCAAAAGCTGACAGACTATTGCAAGGTCACATAATCACAGAGTCATTTAGTTTGGAAAAGACCTTTAAGATCATGAAGTCCAACTGTCAATCTAACACCTCCTAGTCCACCACTAAACCATGTCCTTAAGTGTCTAGACATCTTTTAAATACCTCCAGGGATGGTGACTCAACCACTTCCCTGGGCAGTCTGTTCCAAAGCTTGACAACCTTTTCCATGAAGAAGTTTGATTAGTCACTTCTTATCTCTTTGATTAGTCACTGTCAGTCTAGGTCTAAAGTACCTTAACTAAACTTTAGGCTGTTGCGTCCGCAGTGTGCCATTTGACCGCAGTAAAAGTACAGCCATCCAAAAGAGAAGCTGTTTTAAGCCCAGAGAAGGAGCTTCAGCTGAGCTTAGCCTTTGGACAGAAGGGCCTGTCCCACCACAGGGAAGGATGTAGCCTCAGAGGACACTTTGGCACAGCTCTCCTCATGACTGCATGTTCTTTCTGGATGTACGGGTGTGGCGGGAGTTTCAATCAGATCATCTGAAAGCTCTCATGAGCCAGGAAAACCAGTTCATGACAGTTTCCATGCCAGTGGAGTGGCAAGGGACTTTCACAACTCAAGCCTGTCAGCACAGCAATGTCAGGAGGTAATAAAACTTCGTTATGTTCAGAAGGAATAAAATTTCCATTGAAATAACCTGAAATACTCAAAAACTCATCCTGCACTTTCTTAGCCTGTGCACAGTGCTGGACTTTTTAATGAGGAACCTTCTTGGGTGCAGGTGCTTAGTTCCTTTAAAGTGTTCTTTCTCCATGATAACTGAAGGTTAGAAGAAACAACCTCCCTGAGTGAGACAGTGTCACTGAATCTGGTTTCTGTCTGAATTTATTGCCTGCTGTGTATCCTTAAATCTGTAGCCAAAGAGCTTTGAGCCAGATCCCCAAAAGTCATGAGGTTGGTTTGCAAAAGCCAAATCCAGCTCCCCTTCCACCACTCATTGCGCAGCACCTACCTCTTGGGCATTTTCTTGCACTTAAAGGGCTCCTGAGCCACTGCAACCTGCCACATCACCTTAGCAGACCAGCATGTGAGGGTCCAGAGGCTTGTCCCATCAGCGTGCCACCTCCACAGGTAGTCACTGCCAGACAAAATGAAACAGTGTTGTTTGGGCTAATGTGGCCCATGAGGAAAGAATGATCTCCCTGGTTTTAGAGTCTCCTGGACTTTAATCAGGAAGCTGGCAGGTTTTCATATCTTCCTCAGAAACATGGAGAAAGAAGACATGTAAATACACTGTGGAAGGGAGCACCATCAGCCAGGGTAGATAGAACAACACAAGGAATGTGTTGAAATTTTAGAGGGAAAATCTATAGCCAGTGCTACAGGTAGGTAAAGCTGTTTGCAGTTGCTACATAAGCACAACTGTGCCAGTTACTTGCACATGCAATAAAAAAGCCATTGGCTTGTATCTGCCTACAGGAAGAAAATCAAAATAAAAACCACAAGCCAAACAAAATTGCAAGACAAACAACCAAACCAAGCAAACAAAAACCCCCTTTCCTTTCCCCTTTGTTGCAACTGACTCCCAGGTTCAAGTATTGTAAGGGAAAAGGACTTGTAAGTACTACTGGATAGAAAGCTGGATATGACCCAGCCATGGGCACTCCCAGCCCAGAAAGCCAAATGTGTCCTGGGCTGCATCCAAAGCAGCGTGGGCAGCAGGGGAGGGAGGGGATTCTGCCCCTCTGCTCTGCTCTGCTGAGAGCCCACCTGGAACCCTGCATCCAGCTCTGGGGGCCCAGCACAGCAAGGACATGGAACTGCTGGAGTAGGTTCAGAGGAGGAACAGTATCAGAGGGATGAAGCAGATCCTACAGGAAAGGCTGGGAGAGTTAGGGCTAGGAAAAGTGAAGCCCCCAGCATAGCCTTATTATGGTGTTCAGTACCTAAATGGGCTTATAAGAACGAGGGGCCAGACTTTTTAGTTGGGGCTATACTGATAGCCAGACTTTTTAGTTGGGGCTAACATGGGTTAATGGTTCTACACTCAACAAGGATAGATTCAGGCTAGGAATAAAGAAATTTTTTTTTGTGCTGGGGTGGATAAAATGGTAGCACAAGTTGCCCAGAGAGGCTGTAGATGCCATCCCTGGAATAGTCAATATCACATTGGACAGGACTCTGGCCAACATGATTTATTGGAAGGTGTCCCTCCCCATTGCAGGGGGCTTGAACTAGAAGATCTTTAAGTGTGCCTTCCAACCTGAACCATTTTGTGGTTGGTGGCACAAAGTCCAGCTAAAAGCCCATAACCATTTGCAACACCCCAGGATGGATACTGGGGTTAATGCTTTTCTGAATCTCTGTGAATGCCTTGGCTGAGGGACAGAGGGCATAATCAGAAATCTGCAAACTATCTAGAGGGAGTTGAATTGTATGCAGTCCTGAGAAACCTGCTCTCATGATCTCTGCTTGGAAGGGGAGGTTTGGATTACAGGGTCTGCTGAGGGACTTCCCAGCTGCAGCCACACAGTGGCTCTGATTTTTTTGTTTGTTTGTTGTTTTGGTTTTTTTTTTTTTTTTTGTATTGTTTTGTTTTTGCTTTTGTTTAAAAGTTTTTTTCAGGTATTTGCTTTTTAGTTAATGCTTAAGTACTTAGTGCTTAAGTACTTTGGCACTGTCTCCTGTGTTTGTATGTCTGCGCATTGAGGGTTTCACTGGCTGCCTTAAGTTCACAGCCACTGGTATATGACAGACCAGGATAAGCTTGGGAGGGAATATTAGGAGAAAGTTACATTGTCCTGGCCATTTTGTCCATAAATAGTATATCAGGCTGTTGTCCTCATGTTAATATGAATAACTGCTGCTGCATTCATTTTGTACAGTATTGTTCTTGCTAACCTCCAAACATTCTGCCTCACATACATTCTCTGCTGCAAAATTTTTCATCTTTGGAGTCCCAGATAGCATCTAATGAGCATTAGGTCACCTCAGTCTTAGAAGCCTGGAGGATAAGATGCATCCACAAAGCCTTGAGGAAATGGACATATTGTGTAGTGTATATTCACTGTAATGGACAATTTATTCACACTGCGGAAAGTACTTTTGTTTTTCTTCCAGTTCCCTAGAGACCGAATTTGTTGAATAAGTCATAAAGCTGTGGTCCAGGATATCTACATGAAATGTCCTCTCTCCTTCACAGGTATGTCTCTGACTTCCTGGATCCCTGCTACTTTATATTGGGATGATTGTAGGGTTTATTTAGATCGACTCATCCTCTTTAGAAGGACGGTTAGACCATGCTTGCAACACATTACAACACATCTAATAGGACTTCTTTTTTTAAAGAGAAAAATAAGGACAAGTGTTAAAGTGAATAACAAGTGCTTAATGGGGTTCACCACAGGTGGGTGATCAGCTGGCTTTTTAAAAAATTTTAAATCATACTGAGTATCACCTCAGTGTCACTCCTTACTTCAGAGGGGGAAAGACACAGGTGAAAGGATGATTTTGGCAGGCCCACATGAAAAAGGTGATCTTCCCATTCTGCCTTATTTGCTGTTAGAGAATTTGCATTATGAAAGGAAATTGAGGGAAGTGGGTACACTGTGGTGGCTGGTGGATTATATTCTTTTGTCTGGATTGATCTTAACAAGGATCAAGCTTTTATTTATTTTTATTTTTGGTGAAGTACTGCTAGGATCTGTATCTTCTATTTGCTGATTTTTTTAAAAATTTCTTGATATTTACAATTTTTGACTGCTGTCCAGCGTATTTGAAGTTGGTTGAGTGCAGAATTATTTTCAGGTGCAGAAGAAGGACATCAGCATACCAGGATAATGTGGCCATGTATGCTAGATTTTCAGATGTCATTAGAAATGCAGTTGGGTTTAAAACACAAAAAGTTCATTACATTTGCTAGTCTCTCAGGACCTGTCAGTCTTTTAAGAGTCACTTTGACAACAATTTCATTATAAGGGAATGGGGGAAGTATCTTTTATTCAGGAAATGTAAAGGGTTTTTGTTGTTTTGAATTTATTTTTGGCCTGTTTGGGGTTTTTTTGTTAGTGAAAAAAAAAGAAAAATTAATAGATGATTGCTCTGATTTTAGCCTTGGCAAATCATGATGTACTAAAAAAATCCAGCTGTCCCCAAAACACATTCTGCAGTGACAATTGGCAACATCGACATTTTCCCATGGCCAGGGTTAAGGGCCAGGTTGAATATCTTGGCAGTAAGTAGAACTGCATTTTGCAGAATGTCATCATTGTTGAAACATAACAGCTTTTCCTCCACCAACTAAAAGAATTTTTTACTGAATTCGCATTCCCTCAAAATAAATGTTCTTATTAAGAAGCAGAAGACTTTCAGTGATACAAAAGTTATTAAAGGCAGTAAATTAAGGCTCTTAAAGAAAAAGCTTACCAAAGTGAGAATGTGTAACTCCACAATAGAAAATGGAATTTATCTGGAAGACATATATGCTTGCAAATTTAAGGCATTTACTTTCTATAGTTAGTGCAGGTTTGCACACAATTGATTTATAAACATCTTGATTTATTGACATTTAATAATAACAGTATGTGAGAAGTGTTCCTGATGAGGCAGTAGGAAGTGCGAAATATTATTATTTATTAGCTTTTTTCAGGGCACTTTTTTCTAACCAGACATTTTCATCTAGCGATGTAGTATTTGCTCTTCTTTTGCTTTCTTGCTGGATGTCACAGCCTTTTCAGAAGCCAGGTCTGAAGGATACAATTTTAAGAGCCAACAGAATAGATCAGTGTCCATTTAGGTGTTGGCAAAATCAGATAGACTGAGCAATGGATCAGGTAGGATACTTGAAGCTACTGAGCAGTTGTACAGAACCTGCTTTTTCATGGGTATGAGACCAGACTGCAGGAGGTTTTCTCCTTACTATCTCAAAAGGAATACTGTCTGAATTCTTGCAATATACCAATTTAAACCATACAAGTTGCTGATCATACTCAGTTGGATAAATGCATTGGATGTAGAAAAACCCACACAAACAGAACCTTGAATTAATTTAATGCCCCTTTATTCCTGTTCATAAGACTACAAGGAGTACAGATTAGGTCCTCTCTGTGCTATTACAAGGCAGACTGCTGCACTACCATGGGCCACCCACTGTGGCTGGAATGCAGAGGCAGACAGTGCCTTGCTCTTCTGAATGTTCTCACATAAATTAAATCAGTAAAGCTCCAGTGGCTGAAGAACTACAATTGAACTGAAAATGTCTGGCTCTTATTCCTGGCTTTGCTGTAGATTGTCTGTATGGCCTTGGATGGAGTTTGGCTTCTTTTGTGTAGTTATGGAAGCCAAAGATATGTCCTTTCTTCTGCTTGTTTTGGCTGGAGCTTCAGGGCAATGGCTGACTCTCAGTGTGTTGTGCAAGATAGAGACTGGCAGGACCTTCACACAATCACAGGATCACAGAATCCTTAGTACTGCAAGAGATCTCAGAAGATCATCCAGTCCAGCCCCCCTGCCAAGGCAGGGTCGCTCTGAGCAGGTACACAGTAACATGCCCAGGTGGGTTTTGAATTTCTCCAGAGAGGGAGACCTCATGACCTCCCAGGGCAACCTGTTCCAGTGTTGTGACACCCTCAATGTAAAGTCTTACCTCATGCTGAGGTGGAATGGGCAGCATGGAAAAGAGTCTGGCACCATCCTCTGGGCATGTGCCTTGTGTGCATTGATGAGATCCCCTCTTAATCTTCTCCAGTCTTCTCTGTAGTATGAACCGGACCCTCTCCATTAGCTCCTTGTTTTCTTACACTGAGGAACCCAGAACTGGACACAGCACTTCAGATGTGCCTCACTGGAGTGGAGGGGGACAATCACCTCCCTTACCTTCTGGTCACACTCTTCCTATGTCCCCAGGATCCCACTGGCCCTCCTGGCTGCAAGGGCACTGCTGGCTCATGGACAGCTTGCTGTCCACCAGGACCCCCAGCTCCTTCTGCACAGAGCTGCTCCCCAGCAGGTCACCCCCAGCCTGTGCTGCTGCCTGGGGTTGTTCCTCCCCAGCTGCAGGACCCTGAACTTGCCCTTGTTGAACCCCATTAGGTTTCCCTCTGCCCAACTCTGCAGCCCATGAAGGTCCCTCTGAGTGGCAGCAAAGCCTTCAGGTGTGCCAGCCACTGCCCCCAGTCTTGTACCATCTGCAAACTGTTTTAGGGTCATTTGCTGTCCCTTCATCTGAGTTGTTGATAAACAAGCTGAGTAAGACTGGACCCAGTATTGATCCCTGGGGAATGCCACCATGACAGGCCTTCAATTGGATTCTACTCTGCTGGTCACAAGCATCTGAGCTCTGCCATTTCAGCCAGTTCTTGATCCATCTCTCTGTCTGTTCATTTAACCAACATTTCCTGAGTTTACCTACAAGGATGTTATGTGAGACAGTGCCAAAAAACCTTGCTTCCCATCCAATAAATTCAGGACTGATGTGCTTTTGCACTACTGGGCATGCAATGACTCCTGGCTACTTGCTGAATGTGGCTGCTCACCTGCTTGGTAAGGAGGGGCCACAGGTAATGCCACAACCCTGTGAGTGGGTAGGTCTAATTCTTGATAGCAGCTGTGTGCAAGAGAGATACTGAAGATAGCCTTAGATGAGAAGTGAATTAAAGTGGTTGTCTCATTACTACATTAGTCATAGGTGTGTCATAGGGGGGCAATCTTGGAGAAATTCTTTATAGCTTTTTGTGGAAGAAAGTGAAAAAGCATGTTCAAGAAGAAGCCAAGCCAAATCCCTAATGACCTATTCTTATTCCTGCTAAGTGGCTACATGTGTTTTATTGCTGAGCATCCAGCTAAAACTTTCAGAGAAATTTTGGTGTGGTGTACTGGGAGTGCTGACTCAGTGCAGCTCTTGCAGCCTATTCAACAAAAACATCTGGTACAGCTCTGATTTACACTTGTTTGAAGAGAGAAAAGCAGGTGCATCTACTGCTGCAGTGGGAAGCTGTCAAAAGAAGGGATCTTCTCCTGCACCAGCACTCATCCTGGTGACTCTGAGAGCAATCACTGCTGCTACTCTTACACTTCAGAAGCCTCATACTCTACCTCAGCACATAAATGTAAGGCAACACTCAAACAACTCACAATGAGAGACCACTATTTCCTTCTTACAAAGGACTGTTTATACCATGAATGAAGGATTTATCTGTTCAGTGTAAGTGCCCTGTTTTCAAACAGCGAATTTAAACTGATTTAGATTAGGTGGATTGGTTTAGCTCAATGGAAAAATATTGTACAATGAAATAGGGATATCCTCCCAGGACCGAATGACTAGTAAAAGTTGTTGAAGCTTTTTTCTATGAAAGAAGCCCGATCTGACAGAATCCCTTAATGAAAGTATCAAGAACTGATCACTTTGCTACGATACTCTGCCACAATCCAGGAAGCTGAGAAAGAGTTAAGAAGTGAGTGTGCTCCTCTGGTGTGGTGCTGAGGAAGGCTGAAGGCTAGCTCTGTGATGCTTGTAAGCATGCACAGGCACCGATTGAACTGTCCTGGTTTATGGCTTCTTGGCCACCAATGTAGCAATCCACTAGTGAAGTCAAGATACATTCTCATCTCAAATGCTCTTTTCCAACAGTCTAGCTAACGTTTTAAGTGTCAGGACCATCTGCATTGTAAAGCTAAACTTAACTGAAGTAAACTTACTCCAGGACTAATTAGGCTGCTGTAGTTTCATTCAAATCACTGGAGTTAACACTGGCACAAAGTTGGAAGAAGTGGCAAATGGAGCTCTAATCCCCTGTCATCCGTGAGCAATGTGCTCCTGTGGCAAAGTAGGTCAACAGCATCTTTGGCTGAATTAGGAATGGTGCTGCAAACAGACCAAGGGATGAGATCCTTCCATTCGGCTCAGCACTAATGAGATGTATCTACAGTTCTAACTCCAGCTCTGGCCTCTTCAATGTAAGAGAGGCATGAACATATTGGAAAATAGTCCAGCAAAGGGGCACAAAAAGGATAGAGAAGTTGGATCATGTGACACAAGAGGAGAGGCTGAAACAGCTGTGATTTCTTATTCTTCAGAACAGAAGAATTGGGTGAGTTGGGTGAATCTCACCTTTGTGTATGAATACTTGTTGGAGAGGAACAAAGAAGATGGAGCCAAAATCTTTTCAGAGGTGGCCAATGAAAAGACAAGTGACAATGGGGGCAAAGGAGATTTTGGGTTGTGGGTTTGTTTTCGTTTGTTTCACTGTGACAGTGGCTGAATACTGACAGAAATTGGACAGAGAGACCATGCAGTCTCCATCCTCCAACACATTCAAAATCTGACTATTCGATATCCTGAGCAACTTGATGTAAGCAATCATGCTCTGAGCAGGGAGCTTGGTCTAGGTGTCTTTGGAGGTATCCTAGAGGTGCCTCCCAACCTCATTCTGGGATCTTGCCACTGAAGAAAGTTGCAATGTTGCAGCCAGTTTGACAATGGTACAGAACTGCCATGGTCTTTAATTCACCCTAATTTTAGAGAGATCCAGTTTGTGTACTTCTTAGGCTTGTTTTCCTTTCTTCTAAACATGGTTCATACTAATCCAGATAATGAGGAAACTCTGCAACAGATTCTATTAGAGCACAAAGGATTGTCTAAAATATAGGCAATCTTAATAATTACAGAAAAATTTGGGGAGAAAGATGACAGTGATCTGACTGTTATGCAGCGACAGACCAAATGAGCTTAGATAGCAAACAGATAGCAAAACTGCTCTGCTAAGCCAGTCATATGGAAGGTAGGATATTCAAGTCTAATCATGATTCAGTTTTGCATGTCATTTTGCTATGAAAGATCCTGAGTGTTAAATTTCATGTACAGGTTTCCTGTGTTTTGCAGTTACATCTACTGGGATTAACCTGTACTTAATTAAGAATGCTTCAGATGATAGCTCAACTGAACAGAACCTGGATAAATCCTCCATAGTTACTTCAACTCCAGAGGATGAGGAATTAGTAGGAAGCATTAACATTCTGACCAAGGTTAGTTTTCACAGGTTTGCTTTCCAAATGAGATTAAATTCCTGTTCTCCAAAAGATAATTATGGATAGAAATTGGAGTCCTAGACCCAGCTTGTGATGTGTAATGGAAGACAGCCTGCAGCATGCAGGTAGACACCACAATCCCAAGGAATTTAGCCAAGGTTGCTCTGTGGTTTGAGAACAAAAGTTCGCCTGAACTTCAGAGCAGTGTTTTTTACCTGGAAAAAAACCTTGCAGAGAGCTTTTGAAGCCTTCCCAAAGGTTCCAAGGTGGAACAAAAGCACTTCATGCTATTCTAATGTTTACATCTATGTGAGTGATCCCTAGATTTTTGAGATGCTCCAGTGTTAGGAGGCAGCAAGGTTTTACTAAAGCAGCTTCTTTGGAACTCTCTATTGTCTATGCAAAGCCACTTCAGTTGCAAAATAGTAGCTATATTAAAAGGGAAAAAAACTTGAAAGTTTTGAAGCAAGGGCAGAGTGCTTGAATGGGCTTACATGATTATGATGCTGTGAGAAAACATTTTGACTGTTGGAAGCCATCAGGTTTGCACCCAGCCACTGTTCCTTTGTGTTTGCAGGTGCTTCCTCTATTCCTGTTTTTCTCTTGACTGTTATTTTCTCATTCCAGGTGTATTCACTCTCTCAAACACTGAGAGTTCTTGGAACACAGCTATTATTTTAAATCACCTACTGTTGCCCACAGTGAACGAACAGGCTGTAAAAGCAAGGGCAACTTTTTTGTTCATGTACGTAATGAGGTCTCTTGCCTGGAAATTGACATTGTCACCCACTGTTCTTGGCTTTCAGGTCAGTAACTACAATTTCCGATGATTACCAGACAATGCAAATGACCATGGCTTAATTAGGGCATGAAGAAACACAGCACTTTCTTCCTGAATTCAAGAAGGGGTCTGCAGTGTTGAAAAAATTTCAAATAAGTTTTGTTCATGGTGTGGCATAGTGAAAACAGTGCCTAGGCTCTCAGGACACAGAAAAGGCATTTGCAAAGCCATCCCAGACTAAAGATCCAGTGCTGGGTACTCAGTATTGTAATAGGAGAAGAGGTACAGTGAACAAGATCTGTCAGGGTGTTTGCTTTTGGAGTCCACCCTCAGGAGCAGAGGGGCTAGGACACCACTGGCCCTGCAGACATCCATGTTTTGAACTTTCCTGTAACCAGGCTCTAGGTTTTTTTGTATACATGACTTTGGATCTTTAAGAATCCAAAGGACTGAAAGATGCTTCAGTGTGGAATGGACTCAGCCTTTGTCCAGTCAGGTCTTGAAGAATACTGAGGACTGAGACTGCATCTCTTCTTTGCAACGCAGTCCATGAAAGCAAAACCCTTCTGTTTATACCTGGTCTGAAACACTTGTTCAACTTTTGTCCCCCATTCTCCCAAGATGAGAAGTCCCCAGCCCTGTGTCACTGATCCCTTTCCCATAGGTGCAGTGGGATAGTCAAGGCAATGCTATATTGATTGTTCCATACAATTTGCTGCCAGCTGAGATCTAGACAAGTCTGTTCCACCACCTTCTCCAGCTCACTAATAAAGATGCTTTACTCTTGCCCCAGCTAAGGTGTTGCCATTAATTATGCTAAATGAAAGTAACCTAGGTAACCTATGCAGTGTGCTTTCACCCTGTGTTCAGCTCCACAATACCACAGGAGATTAAATTTTTATGAAACTGATCTTGCTGGGTGCCTTGCTTGGGCAAAACAGGTCCATTTTAAACTCCAGGGACTGTGTAAGAAAATACACATTGCGTTTATGTGCGTGCGCATGTCCAACATAAATGTTGTACGCAATAATATGTTCTTCAACTGTTCCTTTTGCTTTTTAATGCTACAGTTATGTAGTGGACATATTTTCTTTTCACAAGGCCCCAGCTGACTCCAATGCCTGTTCTTCACAGAGGTGCTGAAGAAGGTGGCTGGTGTGGCTGGGCTACAGCCCACAAAGAATCACAAAGCAAGTGTGCCTGTTTGGGATTTCTGACCCACTAAGATGAACACAGGTTAATTGGTGTGATCAGCTGGTTGTGTGATGGTAGCAGTCTGTCAGGGAGGTTGATCCAGGTGGTCACTGTGGAGTGACAAGGAATCACAGAGCTTCAGAGAAGTTAAAGGACTTCAGTGCTGCACTGCAGCAGGGGAAGCTCTGGTCTGTTACTTACATATTTGTTTGGTGGCACTGAGAAGAAAACTCTGTTTCTGGGAAGTATGAATTGGCTGACACAGATGACAGAAATGTAACAAATGAGGTCTGGGTTGTGGGTAGGAAGGGAAGTACAAGTAAGTCCCTAGAAACAATGCAGTGGTGTATGAAGCAAGACTTAAAAATACAGTGTGGACAACAGAGAGGGAAGGGGAGAATGGGGGAAGGGGGGCAGGAAGGAAGGAAGGAAGTGGTGGAAGGAAGGAAGGAAGGAAGGAAGGAAGGAAGGAAGGAAGGAAGGAAGAAAGGAAGGAGGCTTTGGGTTCCCTTATGCAAATGCTATTCTATTTGAAATGGCATTGGTCAGCCCGTGCCTCTCAAATGAGCAGTTTGAGTACACCCACATGATGGGACAGCCTCATGTGTTTAACAGCTGATGCTGCTGTCCTTACCTGGAAATGAAGCACAGCTCTTTATGTGGATAATGCAGCTGATTCACTCTTAATCTCAAATGTAAAGAGTAATGGGGACAGGGAAATAGCATAATGTAAATACTGCACAATTTTGGCAGCGGGAGAGCTGTGGAAGGAGCAAAAATTTACAGAGTGACATTGAAAAAGGGAAAATATAAAGTAATCTGAAATGGAACACACTTGTTCTCTGTGGGTGAGAACAATGTGGGAAGCATGGAGCTGGAGGAGTGGCCAAGGCACCGTTGCCAATGCTGAATTATCAGTCATTATACTCTATTTCTTGCACTGCCTGACCCAAAGCACTTTGTCTTGGAACGAGAATAAAGTAGGCATTGTCTGTACCTACTCCAGTTCAGCTGTTGCATTCAGGGCTTGAAAAAAATTCTGAAAACCTATTAGGAAGCTGGACATAACAGCCTAGTGATGAGGGTGCCTGTGAGCACTGGTTAATTAAATTATGAACGCTGAGGGCCTGGCTAAGTGCGTGTATGATTGCAGCTAGTCTGTCTTCAAGACAAAGGTGGCAGAGGCTGTGTCTGAGCTACAGACTTCAGCTTTACCACAGACAGCTTTCAGCTCATGAATTTTCAGCATTGATTATGGAGAACACTAAAATGTGTGTTCACACTTGGTCTGCTAAAGCCCCGCTGGGCTTTCAGAAGAGAAAGCTGATCCATAAATAAAGAGAGCTCCTTGGAGGTGGCATATAGAATAGACAGGCAAAAATTTAGCACAGAGAAAAACTGAGCCTTCTGGGACTATTGAAAACATCCTCAAGCCTTGTGTTTTGCAATGATTGCAATGGATGATGTTGTGTGTCTGTCTTTGCTTAATATGTGCAGCTGATTAGCAAATGCAGGCACAATATGAAATCTTTGCTGGTTGTTTCCATATGGGAAACAAGACTGATGGTAAATTTTTCAGAAGATTCTATGAGGAGCTGCCAGCCACTGGATCTCAATGAGCCCAGCCTGAGCAATGTGGACTCTGTGGGGAGTCCAGCAGTTGTGCTGACCTGCATGTAGGAGTGCACTGGACACCTGACCAGTCATTTCAGAGGAAGGAAAGTCAACACAGGGTGCCACAGGGATTGCTTCTGCAACAGCTGGAAGTTGTTCCTGAACTGTCATTTTTTTCTACCAAGAGAAAAGTGTGGTAGTTTGGCACTGAGCAGGAATAGTGTTGCTATCTTGGGTCCTTTTCTTTCACACCTCTCAAATACTTCTTGGAAAGGATTATGAGACACCAAATTTGTTTGCAGACTACAGCTATCACTGTATCACTGTGCAGAAGATGTTTATCTGGTTGTCTCTTTCTGCACAACACATTTTAAGCACCTTTCACTAGGATTTTGGTGTAAACTGACGTATGCAATGCCTTGACTTTGGGTTTGCCTGTCTCTGTTAAGTTAGGCCCTTATCCAAGCAAACGTTTTCCTATCTCTTTGAAGATAAGCCTCCTGCCCTTGCTGAAATCATTAAGATTGTTTGGGTCATTAGTTTTGATGTATGTGTGTGCATGCACATGACTAGCAATGATGCTTAGTGGCTATGAGAAAATACTTCCCCCCCTAGGTAGATTGCTGAGAGGAGGTTCAGTCTATAAAAATCATGTACTCACAAAAACTCTTCCCCTTCATCTTAGCCTGATGAAATCTGTGGCATCTCTCCAGATGAAGACTGGAAATGTTTTCCTTCCTTTTTTAGCTCACTGGGTCTGTGTGTGTGCCACAGACACTTTATATCATTCTAGTTTATTTATATTTTCAACTTATTGATTGGTAGATGGGATGATAGCCTTTTGGATTTATTTTGCTGCTCATTTATAATTAATTTGGCTCACACATAAAAAAATCAACCTTTATTCATTTACTCTCTATTCACTGTGATTTTTTTTTAGAAAACTTAAAAGTAGAAGAGCCATGCACTAGGCAACAGGCCAACATGCATGTGATTCTCACAGGTTGCTGTAAGACCTGGTTGTCAATTTTACCTGCATTTGCCCAAAAGGAGGAGTACTCTTTGTCCACCTTTACAGTGTGAGCCCCTTCAGCCATACTGGTGAGCGCTTGTGCAGAGCTGCCAAAGTTGGCGTGACTTCCACCAGTATGTGCTATGGAAATGAAGAGGAAAAGCTACTGCTCTGAGGGCATGTGAGTCCTTGCAAGCTCTTGAGGGTGATCCATACTGGGTGAAGCAGGAGGTCGTGAGAGAAGGATGGCCATGGAAGTGAACTTTGGCTCCCGACAAAAAGCAAACCTGCTGCTTTGCCGGTTGGCAGCCCTGTTGCTGGGGCTGAGTAATGGACTTGTAGAATAACTGTGCTGCTCCTGAGCTCTGATCACTCATAGCCCACTGGGCTGATCACACACAGCTCACAGGGAGTATGCTCTGTATCACTCTCCCCAGCTGCCAGTAACAGCTGGCAAGTAATTTGACTTGATAAATACAATAGATATGAGCATTTAATTCAAAATGACAATTCAAGGTTTCAAAGCAGTTCACCTGCTCTGCAATGCTTTAAAGATCTCCCAAAAGCAATCTTTTGTATGTACTTGAAATCTGCCTCTGCCACTACTCAGATATATTTATAGACTACTGGTGGGCTGCCTATGAAAATTCTCTTCCCACAGTTTTTCCTTAAGGTTGGTGAAAGCTTCTGTGTTTCACAAAGGTTAAGCTACAAAGAGAGAGGATAGCATTGTAAATGCCTTCTAAGCCCCTGAATCTGTGATCTCAGTAAAGGGGTCACTGTGCACTGTAGAAGCACAGTTCTGTCTTGCTCATGTAGAATCAAAGGGTTGGTTCACTTTCCTTGATCCTTGCAGTATATCCACCTATGTCTCTTTTAAATCACTCCTGCAGATTATCTTCTGTGGATTTCCACTAATGTCCAAAAAAATAAAATAAAGTCTTGGTTCCCCCTATTTTCCTGCTCCCCCCTCTTCCCAGTCTGCAAGCATGCCCAAGATGAATCACTGCATAATTATATTCCTATTGCTTATATCCTTCCGTTGGCTCTCCCTTTCCGCTCATTTCACACTTACTTGCCAATCAAGCCTATCATTTGGGGTCTGTTTATTTGCTGGGGTTCATTAACCAAAGGGAAGATCTTCAGCAGCAGTCTAGGGGACACCTGAGATCCTCCAGCCCACATCACAATCTCAGAGGGCAGGCTTTACATGGCCTTGCAGGTACAACATCCCTTAATTTGCCTTGAAATATTGAGCTGTGCTTTAGGCTCCTAGCAGATGTTGTGCTTTGGTGTCTGGGGTGAGAGAAGAGTTTGCCTTACTTTCCAGCTGTGCACAGGGGGCATGAGCTGTGGGGATGCTAGCTTTCAAGGGCAATGATGGATGCTGGGGATATGCTAATGCTGCAGATAAGTACAGGGAGGGAGCTCGGGTAGGCCAACACCTGGTAAATGAAGCAAGGGATTAACAGGGGGATTTGGGGTTTTACATTAATGCTGAATTTTCTGTAGACATGCTGCTGTGGTTCCTGGGGTGGGAGCTCCTCTGGGAAGACAGCCATGTGTACACATGGGAAGCAGTAAATATTTGCAGCATTTGAAGGCTTGATACAAGTGTGCCTTAAAATATGCTGGCCAAGATTAAACATCAATTTTAGAAAACAGAGTTGGACCTTCATGCAGTTAGAGTCCTGACCAGGTAGACTTGATCCTCTTCTTCTCATTTTGTTAGTGAGTTACCTGGATTGCAGCTCTCAGAGGGACCCCAAGTGTGTCAGGAGCCTGAAGTGACTGGGCATTGTTTTGACACCTTCCTTCAAACCTCCCAGCCTGTAGTGCTAATTAGGGCATTCTTGCAGCGTTAACAGACATCCTGTAGCACAGGCAGGTGCTGCAGGAGTACAGGAGTACTTACTCCCTCTGGTTTTCGAAGTTGCTTAATACCCCTGAGTCTCCATCCTTGTAGAGTTGTGTAGAGCCACCAGCCCCATCCAGCATCCCTGCTTTCAGGAGGGGCCAGGTTTCCTGGTGGGAGCTAGGACCTTTTTCTCTCCCTGTTCTATCTGTACATCACCTTCTGGTTGTCACTGCTTTGTGCTGCTGGTTTCAGTCATCACTGCTGCACTGCTCTGTTTTGTTCTGTCTCTGGGTTTTGTGGTTGCAAAGCACTGGAATTCTCAGGCTGCAGTTAGAGCTGCTGCTTTTCTCTGTCCAACTCCTCTCAATTTCAGCTGTTTGTGTGCTGCTTATCTCTTAGTGTTTAGAGAGACATTTTCTCAGGGTTATTAATACATTTTTATCTGTAAGGTCTCTGTCCCATCCCCAAGTCACCATGCAACACCAGTGCCTCATCCAGCCTTCCCACAGAGCAGTGTTCCCCTCTGTTGCCTGGAGAAGAAGGATGCTGCTTTGCCCTTGGTCCAAGGCTGTTTCCAGTAAAGGTCTTCCCTCCAAAAGAGAAAGGCAGGGCAGAGGAAGAAAGCAATGCTCAGTTCTTCCTGCGCTGCTGTGTCTGCTGCAGCACCCAGCAGAGCTAGCTAGCTGAGGAGAGTGTCCCATCCTCTGCAGCACATGCTCTCTCTAGGACGTGCTGGGCACAGTCCTCCCCCAGCTCCACTCTGGTCAGCACACGATTTTCCCAAAAATATACAATACAGTTCTTAATGTCTAATCTTATTCTGAGAACACTTTCCAGCTTTTCACTGGAAAGATGATTAATACTGCATTGCCCAGCCAGTCACACTATCCACAGTAGAGCTATAAATAAATACCACCCAGCAGTTGCATACAGCAAGCCCTATTTTATTATTTTCCATTCATAGTAAAAAACATGACAAGGTTGGAGAAGAGGCTGGTTAGAGAAGAGGCTGAGTAACAGCTGTAGTTTAGTAGGCACCTTAGTCTTTCATCCTCCAATATCCAGAGGGCAAAGAAATCCCACACTTATTTTTGTGTAAGTTTTGCTGTTCTCTACTTGCAAAGGTTATTTGTCCATCTAGTTGGCTGACCCCTACATGATTAAGTGTGCAATGTGCTTCATGTGGCCCTAGGAAGGAAGGCTTTTTCTTTTCAAAATTAGGTGAAAGCCCTCTACCAGGATTGCTTTGTTCAATGGAAAATTGGTTTCCTAGCCAAATGCAAACAACTGCTATGGTTGCCATGGTTTCCTTATTTCTTATAAAGCAGAAGTCCCTTCCAATGTTGGGCAAGCAGTTTTGGTTAAAAAAAGAATTAAAAAAATAAAAAATACTCCAGTATTTGGGGTTAAAAATATCTAGTGAAAAATTAAGCCCTTTGCAAGAATGGTTTCCACTGAAATTTTGCTGTTTTCTAAGATTTGGAATTTTAATTTTTTAGAAAGAGCACATCGTGAACGCTGTTAAACTGCAAGCTCTAGTGATTCCCACCCAAAACCATTTTTCAGCTAGCTTTATTAATGATCCCGCCTGAGCTATTCAGATGTGAGTCATTCCAGAGGGTGGGTGGATGGGAGGAGGAATGCGGGAGGGGCAAGGGGCTGGCGTCTCTCCCATGTGGGATGGAACCGGTGAGGGAGGGGTGGTGCGGCTGCCTTCCTGCAGACGGAGGGTGAGCCCGGCTCGGGCTGTGCTCCAGGTCCTTGTGGCACTGGGACACAAGCTCCTGCCTGCCACAGAGCTGCCTTGTGGAGCCTGGGGGGCTGCACGCTGGGTTTGGGCCCCCTCAGGCATCAGCCCCTTGGTGCGACTGTAAAGCCTTTCAGGGGAAATGCAGTTTCTCTTTTACTGTCAGTGTGTGGCTCAGGAACACGGGAAAGGAGCTGCTGTTATACGAACACTTCTAATTATATGGGCTTTGTTTTCACACAGCTGCTAGCTTTCTGAAATATATTATGAAAAAAAATCTGCCATGACTGTATTACTCACCAAAGCCTAGATTTTATCAAACACTGCGCACAATAAACTTGCAGAAGCTACATAATTTGTTGGAAAAAAGTTCAATGCACTAATAAGATGTTTCATAGGATTAATTTCTTTGTTTGTTCTACAAAAACCTAGACACAGTTAAAAACGAAATCCCTCCAATCTTTTGCACAGAAACTGTTTTATAATCTTTTTGGGGGATATTTTCTCCAGCTCACTAAGGCACTCGCTTAATGATTAACTGAAAGGACTTAATTGGTCCCAGTAAAGGCATATTTTCTTAAAATCAGCCTATGGTAATTCCTTTTCAAATTGCAGTCTTTATGATTTTGCCATAGGAAGTCAAACACATAGCTAATTACAACACTGTTGAGGGAAAAAAAAATTAGGATCAAGGTAAGGATTGACAAAAAGAATATAAAAGATAGTATTATCTTCATTTTGCTAAAACTTTTGAATGTGGCTGCATAAAGAATTGGTGAATTGTCTTTGCTAGAAGCTCATTCTTGCTTGCTTTTGGTGAAAGAGAATAATTTTTTATGTTATGCCAAATAAAATGTACAAAGCCATGAGCAGAAAATGGAAATGTTGAAAAAATATGAGAAAGCAGGCTTATAGAAAAATATTCTAATGACTCAATAATCACTTACTCAGGTGTTTGGTCCCCTATTTTGAGACTGGGTGAGATGAAGGTTATTAATTAGTTACATATTCTTATTGTTGAAAAATCATGGCTATGTCTCTCATGATTTCTAAGACTTTGTTAAAAAAGTCGTGGGCTTGGAGCTGGAGGGGAAGAGGATTTCTCTCCTGGGCACTCACACTTCTCTGGTTTCCTCCCTTTGCTTTAACATAAAGCCCTGGAAGTGTCCTCTTGCCTTCACTGGTGCAGCTGAGGGCACTGCTAAGCCCTCAGGGAGGACAGTGCTCTTACAGGGATAAGTGTCTGGGATGCAACACCCTGGTGTCCTGCACAGCAGGTAATGTCCTCATGTTACTGCTCTTGGTTAGGGTTTATGGGATGCTGATACAAGGATTCCCAATACTTCAGGCTGCAGTTTCAGTCATCAACGAGCAAGTGCATCTTCAGGTGATCCATCCAAAGAACCTGATGCACCAGACCTTACAGCTTCCAAAACTTTATCTTTCTCCTAGGCTCAGCCTGCTGGCTTATTTTGTGAGATTTCTGGTGCTTGCTGTTCAGCAAATGGCATATACCAGAAGAAGAGGCATGATTCTGAACAGGGATTTTCTCCCTTATCAGCAGGGAGAGAGCAGACCCTGCCTAGCCAGACCCCAGAATGCACACAGTGACTCTCCGATGACTCTGCAGTGACTGCTGAAAACTTCCACTTTCTGTGAGGCTGCAATTTGAAAAGTCCCCTTGTCTGCGATGGAACTGATCAGGTTTAGAGTAGAAGATTTTGTTACCCTGACTTTTCTTCCCCAGTCAGGTTGTGAAACTGAAGACAAGAAATAGATATTTCTGGATGAACACTAATTAATATTAATTTCTGAATGCGAGAAAGCCCCCAGTAAAAAGGCCACTTGAAGGCCACTCTGAGGGGACATCCACCTGGGCTTGGAAGTCTATGTAAACTATCAGCTCAGGCTACCAAACTGAATTCCCCATGTGGCAAAAAATATGCCCTGTGCCCACCTTGTTCTCTGTACTGCTGGGATGTTAAATGGCTGTTTTCCTATTGAGGGGCTCCTTTGGATGCAAGGCAAGGCAGGAATCTGAACCTTTAGCAGTAAGCAAGGTATATGTGCAAGTAGAAAAAATATGGGCAAAAAAAATCATAAATCATTCACTTAACTAATTTGTCTGAAGAATTGTGCTAGTCAAACAAGCAAAATTTTCTGAAAATATTCTGAAGTGCAGGCCCAGGATTTTTTTTTGTGAGGCCATCTTTAAATTTAAAAACAGTATGTCCTGCCAAAGGAAAATGTTGAGTGGTTCTACTCTGTTGTTTTTAGAGGCAGACAGTCTCCACAATATGAAACCTCAGGTAAGTTCAAAAATCCACCAGCAGTCCAGACATTTTTCTGAGCTCCTTATATATACCTGAGGGTGTGAGGCTAAATTATTAAATATGAGGCAAAAAGAAAGTAGTTGTTATTTGTAGAAAAATGCATCAGTTGGGTGTTTCCCACACTTGTGACTGGAGGTTGCATGCCCTTCCTTTTTTGTTGGTGGGAACAAGGATGCGCATCTTGCTCTTTTTTAGAATATTGGTTTCATTCAAATTGGAAAAGAACCAGGAGGAAGGCTGGGCTGAGCACTTATGCTAAGAGCAACTGTGCACAGAAAATGCGCGAGTGATGGGTTGACAGATATGAAGAACAATAGTGAAAAATTAATTTCCCGACTCTTCCTTTGTACCCCAGCCTGGTTCCATACAGGAACACACATATTTTATAGCTAAATAGTATATTAAGTAAACTGTATACAGGTCAGGGTCTTCAGCAACCTAAATGTTTTGCCTGACTTTACTGCTAGTCAGCCTGTGTTCTTAAATACTTCATTTGTTTTTATTCCCACCCTCTGTCTGATCCATATATTTGTTGCAGAAATGTGTGAGCCCACATTTCATCTATCATGGTAGATAATTTGCAAACTATTACATGCTATTAGAATTCCAGTGACGGCCTTTCAGTTACAGAGTACTGCAGCGTTTATCCTCAGCTGTAGTAAGCAAGGCACTTCAATTTTTTTTTATCCCCTATAAACCTGCATATTGCAGGTGCAGTAGGTATTCTTTAACATTAGAAATCACTGACGTTTTGCTGATTAATGCTTGAGAATATATAATACACCTTGCCAATTTATTTTTAAAGGAAAATTTGGATCAAATATTACATTAGAAACAAAAGACTCTCTGTGTATATATATATATATATATATTTTAATTATTATCTCCGTTGATAATGCCTAATGATTTTAAGAATTTAAACGCAAAACTGCTTAGTCTGGAGGATCGTAGCTTTGTATTTGATCTCACACCATGCATTATGGATTTCCAGTATGTGAAAAGTAGTTAAAATGTCTGCAATAAAAATCTTTCACTGCTTTTGAAATTAAAATCAATTTTATATGCATTATGTTGCAGGGAGTTGAAATTTGTTAAGTAGGTTAAGTAGTGGGAGGAATATTATAGAAAATTATTTCATCCCATTGTAAGATAAATTAAAAAATAGTACAATTAGTAAAAAAATAAAATAAATTCTGCAATAAATAAAAAAATACACTAATTCAAAGTTATTGCTAAGTGTTGAGAAACAGATAATGCAAAATTGAAGTCTGATCTGTAATGACCATCACCCTGACAGTAACTCTTCCCTTAGTTAATGAATCTTAGGTTGCATCCCAGGTAATAGTGATAACAATCTCAGCTTTGAATTCCTGATTTAAGTGTCTTTTTGCAGGCTTAATCCCAGACTGAGTGGACCAGGACCAGGCCGCCATTCTGGGGTCGAGAGGAAAGAAGTCGATCTATTTGTCCTTGCTGTCCTTTACTCTGGAGAGGAAGAGGTCTCGGGGTGCAACAGGGAGAATTCAGACGTAGGGTTCTTTTCACCTGTTCTTGACTACAGCACCATGCAGGATCTGAGCTACCTGTTTAGGCTGGCTTTGTGGCTGTACGTAGCAGCAGGTTGTGTCCCTGTGTTGGGGACAGCCACCACTCCCTACGAGCTGTTGTGGAAGGCCAGGCAGCAGCCTTGCATATCTGCTTACACAAGGACAACATATCTCACACCAGCAGCCTTGCTCTGGGTTGCTGCCCAAAAAGCCTGGCTATTCTGCACCCTGCTGTGTGTGCGTGATCTTATTTCCTGGGCATCTGCATACAGACTCCCCAGAGATAGGTAATGGCCCTTTTTAATCTGGAAAGGTTTGCAGTTCTGGAAGAATCTGCGATTTTTTGTGTTTATTTGTTTTCTTGAGAGCAACCCTGGCTTTGTTCTTTCTCTCCTGAGAGCAGTTCTAGTTGATGTTGCTGTTGCAGGGTGTAGAATGCTGCCCCTCCATGCAGGCCCCTTCTGAATGGAGTTCCCAAGGGAGCCAATCTTCTCAGTGCTCAAGCAATGCCACAGGCAGCTTTCTTTTGCAAATCAGTGCGTATTTCTCTCCTCCTCCTCCTCCTCCTCCTCCTTGCACCCCTTCAAAGTGCTATCTCATGCATGTTCACGTTCGAGTCTCTTCTTATTTTTGTAATGTATTGGAGACAAAACCAGTCTTACCTTCCTTGGCTTGCAAGTTTGTATGCTGAAGGGAGCAATAATGGCTGGACAGTTTGATTCATTCTCAGTTATATGCAGAATCCTTTTACAGACCCAAAAAAGCATACAACAGCCTCAGCTTCTCCTATTTGCTGCCTTATTCCTGGGTTCTGCTGCCGGGACTGCCTGGTAAAAGAGAAATTTTGCTCTCTGGATTTTCTGCCTTCACATTATTTATTGTCAGTCTCTCTCTCTTGTGAGTATACATAGTAGTCTGTCTAAGGGACATCTGAGCTTCCTCTGGGCACTAAGAAAAACCCATGGCACTAAGAAAATCATCATTATCATTGTGCAGTTTTATAGGGCTTTTTAATATATATTCTACTGGAAAATACCTAAGAAATAGAAAATATTGAATTAATCAAGAGCACACACTTGCTCCCTTTGTTGTGGCCATCTCTTCTCTCCATTAGATACAGAATCTAATTGGATGCAATTTTTTCTTTAATTGCTCTCTTTGATATTCTCTATAAAGAAAGGATAGTAAAAGTATACACATACTTTTGTGTTTCTGATGCTGGTCTGACCTCTGATCTCGTTCACTTGTGTTTAAGAACCCTTACAATATCCAGGGAGATCCAAGAACGGTTCAGTTCCCCAGGGTTGTCAAAGAGTTTTGCAGCAAATTCCAAAAAATGCAAGATTTGTCCCTCTCTCTTTGGACTTTTTTCTGGGGTTTGGCTTATTTTCTCTTTCCAGAATAAACTCTACTTTTCCCTCTCTTGTCTCTTTCCACCAATACAAGGTAATTTTTTTTAGCTGCTGCTGCTTCTGCAGAGTACTACTTCTTCTGCTAGTAATAGTAGTAGATTTATTACTTTACTTGCCAATCAAGGTGACAGATTTTCATGGTGCTCTTTTTGAGAGGAAAGTGAGATCTGCAGCATTGTGTAAGTGATTATGTCACATCTAATTTTCTTGTTTTCCAGACAATTAAGAGAAAGAAGCCTTTGGCTTGCGAAGTTAAGATAAAGAAATTAAAATTGTCTATACTAACAGGTAACTAATTTTCCACGAAAATCTGTTTTCCTAGTCTTAATGCTGCTACCTTTCTTTAGCTTTGGAAATTTGGTACTGCATAGAATAACAAGATCATACATAGATTAGAATAATAGCAGTTGCAACAATAGTATTTTTTAATAGATCTTTTAATGCTGCTTTGATGTTTTTAACAATCCCTAATGGTTCAGCATTAGAAATTATTCTCAACGTGCTCAGAAATTAGGCCTTAAAAAGAAAAAAAATTGCTCTCATTATAGAAAAAGCACCTATTGATCCCTGTTACGGAACTGGGATGCTATCTCACCCTCTAGTTCTTCTGAATAAATAATGACCTTTGACATAATGCAGCACTGGACAGGTTAGAAATAGCAGCTAGCCTGTGAGAGAGGCTGAGATGTAACAGCTTCTCAGCTAAAATGAAGCTGAGATCTGCTAGGGATGGGGTTGCCTTTTTCACTCAGTTCTGCCAGAGGATCTAACTAGAATTAAATATATTTGACAAATGACCTGAGAGATTCTTGCTGAAGAGGTTGTTCTAATCAGAGACAAAGAGGTCTGACGTTCTGTAGAAAGTCCCACACAGGCTGAACTCTGCAGATGTGCCTGAGGTGCCGGGTGTGGTTTCTCCATAACATGACTCCTGCAGCAGAAGTGGATTTCATTGTTTGTTCTGCAGCAGAAGAGCCTTTTGGTACTGGTATTTCCTCTTACAAACACTTAACCAGGGTCTTTGGAATTTCTTCCATACATTTCAGACGAGGATGTGCCTCCCTGAGCTGCTGCAAGGCAGTCCAAAGTACCATCTGCCAGGGGTCTTTGTTGAACACCACCTGTTACTCTGGCTCTTCACATTCCTTGCTCTCTTCTGAAACCCTCCAGGTGAAGCACAGACTACGCAGTACTACCTTGCACTTCAAAGGTTGTACTGCAGGTCTTCAAAGTCAGACAACATGCTCCTTGTTCCTGTGTGCGGTGGGAGATCCCTTGGCCTCTGGAAGAAAAGTGCTCGCACTGGCACATCAGACACACAGGATAACTAGATTTGCTGAGGTCTCCTTAGAGCAAGGGGTCACTGGCACAGCCACATCTGTGCCTTTTTTGCAGCTAGCTCAGCCCAAGCAGGTCAGTTGTTGCTGTGTGGTGCTCTGTAGCAGGCCCAGGGCCTGCAAGGCTTCCCAGAAGCCTAAGATAGGAAATGCCGAGTCATGATGACTGGGCCTTGGAAGCCCCTGTCTTCTGCCTTCGGACCCTGCTTATCTCTCTGCAAGCCTATAGGTCACTTTCCCTTGACTCTTACTATATATATATATGTATATATATATATATATATATATAAACCCCTGTAACCTATATAAACCTCTGCTGCTGCCCAGTTCAGCAGAAGAGCTGTCACTGAGGACCGTCATAGAAGACACCAATAAAGAATTTATTTGGAACCTCTGACGGCCTTCTCCTCTCTCTCCCTGCGTCTGCCTGGCACCTAGCAAGCTAAAGAGCTGAAATCACAAAGAGCTGATCTCACTTGAGCTTGCTAAGGTTGCCTGTGGCTGGGAGCTGCTTGGGAGCTCGGACAGGCTGTGCTGAGCAGGACTGCGCTATCCGGACCATTGCAGCCCACCGGGAATAGCCCGGCTGGAAGCAGCCGTATTAGGGCTCCATCTCAAGGCCTCGCCATCAGGTGAGCAGGGGGCCCTGCAAGTTCCCTGTACCCTCTGGGAAGGTGGTTTGTATGGAGATGAATGTCATCTTTTAGGACAAGCTCCACCTGTAACATCATAGGATTAAATACAGTGTGCATTTGCAAGTCTCTGCCAGGGTTACCATTTCACTCTCATCCATGTTCCAGCTCTACATGCTCTGGTGGCCTCAGCTGAAAGTTTCTGGGATCTTGCTACAAGCTATGGTCCCTGCTGTTTTGTGATACTTACCTGTAAGAAAGACGTGGTATTGGTATTTAGTGGCTACCCTGAATGTCTCTTGTGTTTATATTTTCCTGTTGGAGGTAGAAGTATTGCCTTTTCCTACCAGGAGGACCCCTTTACCATGCAAAGTCTGTAAGAGCTGCACTGAGATTAACCACTGTTGGTTATTACCAGAACTAGGCAGGCTTGTGTATGCAGAGATTACAAGGTCTAGGAATAAGAAATTAGTAAAAACCACTTGCTAGACACGGGATCTTGGAAGTGTGAATTTTAGAGGTGAACAAAGGCTTTTGAAAAGCATGTAATTTCTAAGAAAACAAGAAATAAATATTTTTATTTTTAATTATTTACATGGTCTCTCAAATAACCTGATGTGACAGTGTCCTGCCCTTTCATTATGTAGTTGGGCATGAACTTTCATGAAAGGTATCCATAGATCTTGTAAAACTGAGAGCGCAAGTCAAAGCCATCCAAGAGTTCAGGTGAGTCATAGGGCTCAATGTGCAATCCCCTGAGAACATGGATTTTCTATACTAAAGAGTTTAGAATCTAGATTTCAAAATTATACATACATATTTTATATTGGTTTCATCACCAAAATGTGTCTCCACAGCAGCAATCAAAGTCTTGGGAGATGTGTCTTTAAGTCAATGTTGGGAATCTTTTAAAGCGAAAACCTCCAAATGGGATATTTATATCTTCACAGGCTATCTTTAGATGCCATTTGTCAAGTTCTTGCACAGTGTCTCCCAAACCTCCTCTTTCTGAAACAGCAATATTCCACACCTCATTTTTAAACTTTGGGAAAACATGGAAAGCTCCTAAAATAATTTTCATTCATTTCTCAGAGCAATAGCATCAATGCCAGTAAAATGAAATTGAGCCATCCTGAAACTGAGCCTCCTCAAAGGCAATTTTGGAATAGCTTTTTCACATCAGCTGTGAAGCATTTGCAAGGACTGTAGGTTCCCAGCCTTATTGTTTTCTGTGAGAAGAGAAGAGCAGCACACCACGCTTGGGATCTGCTGCATGTAGAAATTATGTCTCCCCGCACCACAGCATCTCTGTGGGGCGGCAGAGAGTGTGAATGAAACAACAGAGAGTGTGAGCAAGAGACTGGAATTGTGTATAGGGCTGACACTGAGTCTGGGAATGGAAAGAAAGACACAGCAGGGCACTGCCAAAACAGATGTAAAGCAGAGGGTGCTGTGCATGTGTCAGGGGAGGGTGCAGATTTTTGTAGAGTGAGGGGAGAAAAACAGAGAAAAGCGCATGCAATCATTCTGCACAGAAAGTACATTCCTGCTAATCAGTAAGACAGGAAAGAGCAAAGCAAACTTAAGAAGCATCCAGAACCAGGGTTCACACAAGACTGGGGACAAGGTTCTTAATCAGTGTGTTGTGATCTCAGAAGAAGGTATTTGCTGGCCCTCAAAGCTGTGAATCCAGAATGCATTGTGTAAGTGTCTTTCCTAATGGCAGTGAGTGGGGCTGCAGATAAAGACAAAATAGAAAATACAAAGTGGATGGGAGAGGGAGGAAGATGTGCAGAATTGTGTTATGGGTTGTTTTAAGTGAGGAAGGAATTTTTAAGGAAAGGCAGGGTCAACAGAAGAAATTTCATGCTCAGGCAGACCAAGACAGTTTGAGGCATATAAGGCAAACAAGATCTGACATAAGGGTGGTGAAGATGCTAATGAGCAGGAGGAGTAAAAGCATTCCAGTTTTTCCTGCACTTGGAAGAAGAAACATGGAATGCTGCCTAACTGATGAAAACTGAAGGTAAATCAACAGAGACTTTCAATCAGGAGTCTAAACAATTTGCTTTCATGATCTCAAAAGATGCAACTCCCCCTCTGCCACTGAAAAAGCAAATATTTTATTTGTAATTTATAAAAAATTATTGAAATAATTGGAAAACTGATTAAATATCTGGAGACTAGAAGCTGACTATTAGTAGGTGAACAAGATAACACAGGAAGGTGTAGACCAATTGAGTTAACATCGCTCCTGATGAAAATAATGAAAAAATTTATATAGGATACAATTGGTAGAGAAATAAAGTGTAGGAATATTATTAATGCCAGTCAACATAGCTTTATGCCAAATATACCTTGTCAAATAGAATTTATTTTATTCTTTCAGATAATAAGTCTCATTGATGAAGGCAGCTGTGGAGGTATATGATTCTCTGTAATGATATTGATCTTATATCACTGCCTTTTTGGTATAGAAACACATGCTATTTGACACTGAAATGTGCAGGCACTAAGAATTGGCTAGCAGACATAAGTAGTTTTTAAAGGAATTTATGATAATTATGGGTTTTTACAGCAAGTTCTACAAAATTTTCTATTGAGCCTATTTGGTATCTTTCCTAATACCTGAAGGAGAATACAAACTCCCTGAGAAGTACAGCTGACACTATGTCAGACAAAATGTCTGCAAAACTATCTGCAAAAAACTGCTGTACAAAAGGAGCAACCAGGATTATTCAGCAGGGCATTTGAAGAAACATATTACTGTTCGGGGTAAGACTGTGCAAGTGTGGATAGGGAATGGTGGCCTTACCTGCAGGGTGTGGGATTACAGCCTGAAAATAGTTTGTGGATCAAAATGGATAAAACTACTGAAATATTTAAACACAGTCGTTGCCACAGCAGGTGGATGTAATGTTGCCTTTGGAGATATATGCAATTGAGAAATGAAGTCTAGAAAAGCCATGCTGAAAATTCAATATAGGAATACAGCATTTGCCCATGACCACAGAAAATATTTCAGGAAAGAGAAAATGGTGAGGGAATTGGGGGTTGGGGAGAGAGAGGCAAAAACTCTCTCGAAATGTGGAAATTAGACCTTTACTTTATGGTGATAAGGAAATGTTTTTGGATTAGCTGCAAATACAAATTTTTGAAAGACTAAACTCATGTGGCTTGTTTTTAACCAGTCCTCATTCAGAAAAATATGACTGTACTTCATTATAAAATAGTTCATTTCCTTAGAAAAGAAAGCAAAACTTAACTGAAGTGTCTTTCTCTCTGTCTGCTTATTTCCAAAAGGAACATAAATTTAAGAATTAATTCAGAATAATCTTGTCCAATAGCCCCTGTAGAGATAAACTTGGAAAGCATTAAAGAAATTTCATTTGTTCCCCACATCCACGTGGTCCCTCCCTCTAATGTCTACAGTGCTATTAAAGCAAAAGTACCAGAGGGGAACTCTAGGTGTACAAAATAAAGGTTACAGGGAACTAATAGTTAAATGTCAGATCAGAATTTTGGCTGAAGGAGGGGAATATGTGTTTTTGACCATGTTGGAACAAAGTCATATAAAAATTGGTGTCTCTCTTGAGCTGTCTCTGAGCAAAGGTGGGAGACCTTTCTTGAAAAATGCTAAGAGTCAAAAGAGTTTGGGGACTCAGCAGGAAGTTAGCATGAAATATTAAACAACATGAGTTCCACAGGAGATCTTGATACAATATCTGACCATGTTTAATCTTAAGTGTGGTAACTAAAGAGAAGCTCATTGTCCAGTGAAGCATGTAAGAAATGGTGTCATTAAGAAGTCCCAGTCAGAAGAAGATCTGAAAGAGATGCAATGCCATATGAGGCAAAACTACAGTCTGCATATGTCAGGGTTGAGCAGGGATATTTGTCTATGCTACCTCTGCTCAGTCAAAGGTTTGGCATGTGACATTCACCAAGGCTCAAAGATGCATCTCAAGGTTTGGGAGTATCAGCCTCCTGGGAGGGCTCCACTCCCATCTGCTGCGCAAAGAAAGATTTTAACTGGCCCATGCCTGAACATTATGAAAAGCAGGACTGTGGGAAGCCTTATCTGAAATACCACAGAAGCTGTTCAGTCCTTGTCCTCACATTACACCTGTCATGCTGCACAAGTGTTTATAGTTGATGGTTTATGGCCTAGTATCATTAATTGTGTATAAATATTTTCAAGACTTTACAATGCTTCTCCAATACCTGCTCTGTTTCTTTCCATTCAGCATTGAACCACACCCTGTCACAAAAGGGAATTTAGTTATATATTTGAAAATCTTTTATGTGTTTCTCAACAGCCCTGAAGAAAAGTTTTTACTGGGTTCACAAAATAAAGAGTATAGCTTTAAATTTCCAAGAATAATTCCTTTTGCTAAGTAAATGTAATGTCAAGCAACTGCCTTTATTTTTCCTTATGCTTTTCCTTTTGCCTTTGTCCCTGAGGTACTAGTGACTCAGAGTAGCTTATAAAATATGAAGAACAACATTCAAAGTCTCTCAGAGAATAAACAGTATTATTTCCTGACAAAACTGCACACTGACAATTATTGAGCAACAGCATGACATGCACAAGATATAGAAACCCTAAAAATGGAGCTGACGTGATTGTAAGACTCCCACACAAACCAAGAGTATAAGAGATTCACAGGTAGGACTCAGTTAAACTCTCCTCAACCTTTCTGCTTACAGATTACATCCCCAAGGAAAAGAAATGTTTTGGGGTTTTTTGACATAGGCTAATTACATGAGCAACAGCTTCTCCACACTAGCGGTCTTTTGCTTTTGGGAGTGAGGAATTTATGGTTTGACATTTAAATGTCCAGAGAATCACAGAAGTTAATCTTTCAAGTAGACACACAGCAGAATTGCCCAAGTACCCACATGTGCTCAGTGCCTGTAACTTCCCATGTTTGCTGAGATTTCTGTTGCCCGGTAGTGCTTGGGACACTTTTCTCTCATGAATACCTGTGTCTCAAGCTGATTCTTTCTCTGTCTTGTTGGACTCTTCCTTTCTTTGTCTGAATGTTCATGGGACTTTCACCCCTCTCTCCATCCTCTTTTGGCATAGATTTAACTTCAAACAATATTTAACATAGATTTAACTTTATTTTGCTGATAACTCTGTCTCCTGCCTATCTAACTTGAATCAGCTGCTTTGTATTCTGTTTCTGTGCAAGTATCACTTCATGAAGGAAGGCATTTTCTTTTTTCTTTCTGATATGTTCTTGTATTGTCAAATGCAACATGAACAAAATGGAATTCCAGAGATCTCCTACTGGAATTCTTCCTATTCTATATGGATATTATGGGTGACAGCAGTATGATGTCCAAATAAGTGGCTAGAAGAATGTTAAACAAAAGCTCCTAAACTTCCAGCCACAAGCACCAAAGTAGGCAGATGTGACATCCTGATAAATGGAGAACTACTTAACATAGAGATCTGTCCTTTCTGCCACTTTGGTGCACTAAGCAGAAGAGCTTCCCACTGCCTTCTGTTCTGGCAGGAATACCTTTTCAGGAGCTGGACTTGTCTGTCTCTCATTTTTACAGTCAGTCCCTTTTAATTATGTCCCAGATCTCTTCACCCATTCTCTATAGCTACCCTTTTTATTGTCTGTCACGTTTCTCCTCTGACTCCATCTCTGTGGGCTCACAATTGATGAGAATGAAGCTGGTGGCAAAGCACAGCATTCCTCCTCCTAGTATGCCAACAGTACTTAGAGCAGTTAACAGCAGATCACTTCTCTGTAGCAGAGAAGGCAATTATTGTCCTGTACTCAGCACTGATGAGGTCTTCTTTAGGAAATTAGAAACAAACTGGAGAGTCCACAGGAGGAAGAAAGAGCAATTAAAGGTGAGAAAGTCTGTAATCAGAAAATCTTGAAAGAACACACTTTTCTGAGAGAGAGAAAAGGAAAGAAATAAGATATCCTTCCACTGCACATTTCTTAAGAGGTCAGTGAATAATTGTTAGCAGGCCCTGGGAGGGTGAGGCAAGTAACCTGCAGTGAAGGAGAGCTGCCCTCACTTTCCTCTAACTGATGTGCAGAGGTGCAAGGGTGCAGAACAGGTCAGGATTTTGTCCTGCCAAAAATGGGTAACCACCAAAATAATAGGTGCAGCCCAGTAATATCCATCCTTGGCAAGCTGTAACCAAGCTGACAGAGGAGCAACACTTTTCTGTCATGGTGTGGGAGTTTCTCACCATGACAGTTCCACAGAGTCTGCATGTGGGCTTGAGTATCCAAGAAGGCAGGGGCAAGGTAGGGTAGTTTTCTGACCCTGTCTGGGTCTTTCGGCTGGATCCGATCATACAAAGTGTCAGAACGGTTGAGTTTTCACCTGCATGCAAATTTAGTGTGTTCACTTTACTCTTCAGTTTAATTGGACAAAAAATCCAATTTGAAACAGTGCCCATACTGCAATTAAGGCATAGCTTCAGTGCTTTGTACCATAAAAGCATAAGAAGTATTTTGATAGGGTTGACAGCAATCTGGTCTAAAAAAGTTGCCCTGACCTCACAGTTACTTTCTGCTGCTAGCCTGCTCCTCCACCACCTCCCCAAACAAACTTCTGTGATTTGTCTGTATGACTCCTTTTGAAGACTCAGCACAGATTGCCCTTCTCCGACTCCAATGAGAATGGCAAAATCTGATTTCCGGAACTGCAGAAATAATCCTCCTATGCTTGTTAGAAGGTCCCTGAAACAGCCAGGGTAGGAGGCTAGAAATCAACTTCACTGAGGAGGCCTGCCTTTGGAAAGTTTCTGCAAAAGTGCTGTTTTTAATTGGATGGGGTTATGAACTTGCAGACATCACATGCTGCCCACAGCCGGTTAATCTGTCGCACTTTTTCTGGAGAGATTGTTAAGAATCATTTGAGCAGGAGTATGCACAGCTCTTGACAATGCTCTGGGATATAATTTGCTTTATCATCAATTCCTCCACAGCTGTAGAGAATGCTGGGACTGCTTCCAGCCTCCTGTAACGTCAGTAAGAAAGAATCCTGCTCAGCTCTGTTGCCTATTTCTGCAGCTCCAGAGTCCTGAACATTTTCTGCCCCTTGTAGACCAAATGTTGCTGTCACCTGTGTCACATTACACTATATACTAATCCAAAGCCCTGGTGATTAACTCCTTGCTAATGGAGGAGCATTAAAACCTGACACAGAAAGAGAGGGAGAGATCACGCTGACCTTCTGCCATGTTCATTACCAGCAAGGTTGAAAGAGGCGTTGATGATCATGGTGCAGCTGCTGGAGAGTCCCATACTAGCCATATAGGATGGTTTAATTGCACCCTGCAAAATTCAGATCACTCAGTCAATTAAAAGTAACTGAGAAAGCACAATGACTTTTCTAGGCCAGTAGCATTTCTGGCAAAATGAGTTCTGTTTTTAGATTTCAGCAGGAGGGATGCTGAAACATAAAAGGAGGATTTGCTGCACACAGGGTCAAGTTGTCCACTTTTTCCATACCAAAAGATCTAGTGTTTTGTGCTCTATCTTCTCCCAGATAGTATGGATACACTGTGGAGGGACTTGTGAACTCCTACTTTTTTCTCTCCTTATTGATCCAGCTGCATCTTTTGTGGGGAGCGGGGTTGGCAGGTGAAGGATGCAGGGTTTGTTTGATAAAATCCTTATTTGCTGATGGCAAACAGTGTTTTCAGCTTCAGTGGATACAGGCTGCTAAATGTTTCCACGTGATTTCATATGTTCTCTTCACACATAATTAAAAGCAAGTACAAGAAAACAAACAACAGTCATTTGGTTTTGTTCATAAGAGATATATGTTAAAGGATTAGCTTTCAAAAATGCTTCTGAGAAGTAATGACTATATGAATGTGGTAAACTGCAACTAAAGTATTTGGGGATTTGAAATAGATTTGAAATAGATTTTGAGAACAATGGCTTATACTTTTACATTAAGTAAGAATATAGCTTCTGTATAAGTAAAGGTAATTTCTTAACTACAGCTATTCTCTTCCTGTCTACAAAAGCTATTGTTTGTTTAGAAGTGAAGAAAATAAGGAGTGGCTGGAGATGTGTGCAATATTGCAAAACAAAAAGACAGTTGGAGAGAATATGTTTGCTAATGAGTAAGATGTTGAGTGATTCACAACAGTAAACAGTCTCAGCTCTCCTTTCATGTGAGAAAGCAGTGGTAATATGATGTCTTTGTGTGTGTGTGTGTGTTGCTGAGAGTGGAGGGAGGGACCACATGCCTTTCTCCCAAAGAAGAAGTTTTTGGGTTCTCAGCTGCACTATGAGTTTCTCGCAGGAACAACTGGCAAAAAATTACTCAGAAACCACCATGTTTGTGCACGTGTTTCTGCAGTTCAGAAGACATTTCTCACCATCAACAACCCTCTTTTATAGTTTTCAGCAATGTACAATAAAATTTGGCCAGTGTGTTGGATAGGTCAACCATACCCAATAGCAGGGATTTCTGGCAAGAAAAATCACTGCATTTAGAGAATAAAAATGATACCTCCCTCCTCCCACTTTTCTAGCCTGTGCTGCAGGGCAGCACTCAAACTGGTGTTATTCTTCTGAAACTTGTCCTTTACTGTTTTCCAGGTGCCGGGATCATCAGGTACCTTGGGAGAATTTTCTTGTGTTTTCTTCTCCTCTCTGTTTTTGTCTGCTAAGGAGACAAGATGCAAAAGAAATACCACCAACTACATGTACATGACATATAGACTCACCATCTTTAATGTATAATTAATGTTTGAGGAGTGAAAGTGGGCTTTGAGAGCAAAGGTTTTTAAGGAGGCTGTCATCATTCAAACGGAATAGTTACAGTCTCTTCTCCTGCTGAACAACTGCATAACAACATTTAGCAAGGCCTGAAAGCATGAAAAGCAACTGTCCCTCTCTGGAATACTTCTCTCAGTGAGATGTCTGCCAGTCACTCTGAAGAGGCCAGGCAACTGACATGCATTACATTGCTCATCCCATTATTGTATGCTACACAGGCCATGAACAACCAACAGGAAATTCAGTGAGCCCTGGAGATTGAAGGCAGGTCTGGCAGACTGCCAAGAGAATGTGTGCCATTGGCTCCTGAAAGGAACTGGCATGGTTATGCAGATTTCTGAAGGACAAAGCCAAGTCTGCTGACCTACCAATGTGATCTTTGATGTGCCAATGCATGTTTCCATGTTTCTGGAGGACCTGAAATTCCTCCTCCTCTGTGTCTTACATCTGGTAATTAATTTTCAGGAGACAGAGCATGCCGTATTCACAAGTTGTTAATGAGTGAACTAAGATTGCTTCATGTGCTAAGAACCTTACCCATCCTTCATCAAATTGCAGGCTCAGCTGTGCTAAATATTAAAGGGCATCATCTTTGTGGAAACTTTTGCTTCCTCTTAAATGGTCTTTTACTAGAACTTGAAGCTGTTTTCATGCTCCCACTTTCCCCTGGTAGTGTAAAAGGATCCCAGAAATGATCACTGAGGCAGTGGATTTGCTTTGTCTCTTCCAGCCTGACTGTGGAGCTCTTTTCCACAGGCAGGAAGACTCACCTCCTGGGAACCCAAGGGATCCCACAGGCATAAAAAAGAGAAGGCAAGTGCCTGTTCTCATTGCTACAGGGCAATGGCTAATGGCTGTTGCCTTCCCCTTGTAGGCTGGCAGCCTGCTTTTCTACTGCCAGTCTGTGTCTGCTGCTAGTGTGTGGCTTACAACCCAAGCACAAAGTTATAGTAGCTGAGTAGATTTAGAAGTCAGGATGGGATCTAACACAACTTACCTTTTTTCAGTGTAAAATTTCAGCAGCAGGATTGGATTTGTTCATTGTTTGTACTAATTTCAAGTTTAGAAACATTTTTCCTTTATCGAAGTGCTGTTAGTGAATTGTTGCACCAGAGGGACAAATTATGTAGTAGGCGCTCAGATATGATGCTTTCTACTGAATGATACTTTAAATCATACTTCTGGAAGGACTTCACCTAGCTTTTAAGTGATGAATAAGCTCCCCTGCTAGAATCCTCTCCTCGCCTGCTTTTCCTGTCCCCAGCTCCATCTTCCTCACCAGTACCCTTCCTCTCTTTGCCTTCCTTCTGCTTTGGTAGAAAGAAGCATAACTCTTACAAACTTGGGTGGTAAAAGCAGCCACTGCCATTGTGTTCACCACCTACCTTTCACAGGTCAAGGACAGTTGTGTGAGGTTAAATTAAGAAAATGGGGGAAGAAGTGGCTGTGAACAAGCAACCCTGAATTTGTGCAACTTGTACTGCTGAACAATGCATGCAGGGGTTCCTGGTGGAACAGGGTAGCTTGTCTATATTTGGTGGTTATCTTTTCTGTCCAGGCTGGATGCTGTGCTGGAAGCCTAGCTGGTCATGTTGCAGTAAGAGCAGTGACTCTGCTTGGCTATGACACTGGGGTGGCCATGGCACAGGCTGCCAATCCCAGCAGATGATCTAAAGGGATCATCTGACCAGCTCTTTGTCACACAACTGTCTGCACTACCCAAATGCCATGATCACTGAGGTGCAAACATTTTTATCTGTTTCTGTGTGTCAGGATAAAATTTACGTTTCCTGCTGTGGCACTGTGTTGATCTCTTAGACTGCATATAAAGGTATGTAAGACAGTGCAGTGGTACAGAAGGGATCCCTGCCACCTGAGGAAAGAGTGTGCTTTCTAGGCAGCAGTAACCTTTGGAGATTGAGTCCATACGTGGAGATCAAGGATGAAAATTTCATCCATTTGGCAGATTATAGAATAGCTGTATGCTCTGTAGAGCATCCAGATTTGTTGTGAAATGGAAAAGGAAAGTTTCTTCCCATCTTGTCTGTTCTTATCCTGCTGCCAGGTATATTGCAGACTGACAGGAAAAACAATAGTCATACGAGCATCAGCGATGCAGCAACAGATGCAAAAGCTCAAGACAATGCCAGAAGAATCTGACACATGCTTTCCTGGATGCTGATCATGATGTTTGGTATATGCAACATACTGTGTTACAAAAATCTTTCGTTTCCAAAAAGGTTGGACTATTAATGCCAGGTCCCCATGTATGTGTCTTCTGCCAGCCTTGCTGTCTTAGCTGTTTTACCAGTTCTTGGTCTGCAGTTCTTGGTCATAGAAGGCTGGCATAAATCCAGCTTTTTTTCTGAAAAAAAAAACAAACTATGGTCAAATTATGACTTGCTTTTGACCAAATATCCCTACCATAGCCTGTTTGTCCCATAGTTGTGTTGTCTGGCTTTAAAGCTAGTCATATTTTAGACTGGTGATTTCTTTTGGGGCTGTGAGAAATTGTACTGGGTGCCTCTCCCATCCTAGCAAGTAATGACCTCTCCATGACTTGATGATTGTGCTTTCCACAGTGGAATGACTGTACCACTTCCCGGCTGAAGCAAATGTTTGTACAATCCCTAAATATATGTATATGGCCAGAGGTGCTCAGACAGCAGACTCCCAGCCTTCTCTAAGGCTCTTTCACTGTTTTCTGCTCCCTTCTTTCTCATTTCTCCTGAGCTCTTCTAAAAGTCTTCAGTTTAGCACAAAATTAGTTTGAAGAGAAAAATAGCCATTGAATGCTTCCCACCTTCATCCTAAGTGGGAAACTTGAGCTGTTGCAGTGCTGAAGATAATTTGTCTGTGGATTCTGTTGCCTGAAACTGCTCATGGGTAAAAAAACAGCATTCTTTTTAAACCACTTTCACATCACAGTCATCACACCTCTCCAAAGCACTGCAAAGCTTCACAGAGTTCCATGTTTAGCAGTAGACAGTACAAGTCTGTTGATGTTAGCTGCCACTGTGCAGAGCTAACTTGAGAAAAGCATCATCATTCTTTCTCTGTGAGGTCTTTAGTCAACACTCTTGTACTTTTGTTTCTATGAACAGCACAACTGTGGATGTGCCTTGCAGAAGGAATCCGTGAGGGTTAAGTGGCTTCTGTCTGCATTATGCTTCATAAGACTCAGAAGCATTCCAGCTTATTCTGACAAGATAAAAATCTCTGCTGTGTGATTTTCAAGGAGATTTGTCTTTAGATGGTCTTACAGATGTTTTGTGCTTCCAGCTTTATTGTGAAGTGTCTGCACTTTCACTCTGGGTTAAAAGTCATGTTGTAACTAACCAGCAAAACTGCTTCAATACCTCCTTGGAGGAGTTTGTGCTTCCTTTGTAAAAATTCTATCTTGTCCATCTTGATGTGATGGTGTATTATCATGCTACTTCTTTGGAACGGCTAAAATGCTGTTAGAGATGAAAGAAATGTCTGCCCTTTTAATTATTTTTGTGAGAAAAGCATTGATACCTTTTCTCTGTCTTAAGGCAAATGTAGTTAATAGCTCTGAAAAGGACTGAAAAAATAATGCAGACATGAATTAAGTTCAGTGTTTGAGCTGTGTTTCTTTTGGAAGGATGCTGGAGTTTGTCAGCAGACTATCTTGGAATAGCTGTTGCCAGGAAGAATATTTAATGATGCTTCCATGAAAGTTATACTTTGAAACAAATGTCTATAGTGTAAAAGGAATCTGTGAACATTCTCTCATGTTTCTTTACTCTTTTTTTCCAATTTAGTCTGCATTCAATTGATGTCAACAACTTCTCATTGTATCATAATCTTCATTCTGATAAATAGGGCACTTTGGGTAAAAAAATGTTTTAAAAAAATTTGTTTCATGAAGCAGTAAGACCTGTTTCTACCTTTTGGTTTTCTTTTCCTGCACCAAGAGTTCTCTCATTTTCCTTTTAACAAATCAGTCTCCTTTTGCAAGGGCACATGTCAGTATCTCTTCAAAGCAGTGAGATTTCTGGTCAACATTTGCATCAAATTTATGTTTTCTGAAATAAACTTGGGCTATCTGTGTCCCTGCTCTTCCCTGTCTCCAGCTGCACATTTGTGTTGTGTGAAGGGGCATCAAAGCATGAACACCAAGTACCTGCTCCATCACAGCACCCATCACAACACCCACCCTACGGACTGTGTAAGAGCTGAGAAGACTATCTGCTTTAGGCCTAATGGACATTCTTGCTGAGACAGGGACATGCTGCTCCTGCATCCAGACATGTGCCCATCTCTCTCTTTGAATGACTCTGAACCTCACTGAACACTGAGTCCTCCTTCCCATGACCATCCAAGCTGGAGATTTAACAAAAGGGCTGACTCAGTAGGATGTCTGCTCTGAGAGTATTGATGGTTTAGGTTACAGCTTTGTGATGTCTTGGGTTAGAGAAAGGGTGTGTAAGACTGAGATAAACTCTAGTAAGACTGTGTTGTAAATGCTTGAAAGCATTTTCTGTATAGCTTTCCTTAAATGCTGCCTGCATGCTCCAAAGAAATGTTGCAGCCTTGGAAAGATGTGAATGGATGTGCAAGGTATTGTACATTGCTGTGTGTAGACATCTGACATCTGTGAACTGTTTCCTCCCTGTTTTCTCAATTTTCCTCTTCCTTTATGTAATCTGACCTAATGTAGTGTCATTCAAAAAATGCCTGTGGAAATATATGCGGAAGGCTATATATTCCTGTTAGCTGGTATTCAGCATAAAATCAAAAGCAAGTGATGGGAAAACTGATCACCCACTCTCAGATACACAAACCCTAACAAGCAGAAGGTTACAGACAGTACCGAAGTTCAGATATCAGCTCACTAGTTGGTGGGCAGGAACCACTCCTTGGAGAAAGTGAGACAGGAGAAGTAGGAAGGGAAAAAATGAGGTTACCATGTGTCTCAAGGGAGAGAGAAAACTTTGTATGGGATATTTTTGAGTGCTGTAGAATTGTATAAGAGGTTATTTCAAGATGACAGTGGGAATGTGTGTTACTTATGAGATGTTCAAGCAGAGGGTCGAAGCAGGAAGGGTGGATCCATTACAGTGGATCCTGGAGAAACAGGTGTGGTGAACAGAGGGTGTGGGAAAAGTAACACAGAGTGTAAAACAAGTTGCTAGCCACAGACCTTGTGTGGCTGAATCCTGCACCTGGTCACCACAGCCTGTCCTGCCATGGTACATAACAACCTATTCCTATTTGTTTTCACCATCTCACTCTCTCTTCAGTGTGCATTTGTGTGGGTCTGAGTGCCAGAACACAGACTGAACGTCTGTCCTGGGTTACAATGTGGGATATAACCAAGCTATGCATTCTTCTCCCACCTACATTTTTCCTGGTGAACTGTGAATGGTAGGTCTCTTGCAACAGTTGCCCAGTGCACTGAACCTTTCTGCCTGAATCTGACCATACAATCTGGGCACTCTGAGGACTTGGGACACTACCACCACTGGACAGATCCAGAGGAGGACCTGAACTTCCACAGGAGGACCAGACTTTCCACAGGACGACCACTTTTGACAACACTGCAACCATCACTTCAACAGTGCAACCACCACTTAAATGGACTGCAACCGCACCCTAACCAACAGGGTGCCAGGTTTTACTTTGTGGGTCTAAGCTACTTTTCCTGTATCATTGCATTTATTGTAATCGTTCTATTAAATTGTAACTCCAACCTGAAATCTCCCTCAAGGTATTTGTGCAGGGTTCATTTCTCCCACTGGTTTCAAACCAGCAAAAGTCCATAGGGACCCCATGTTTGAAGTGTCACTAGCTGGGAAAGAATGGAATGTGTGCTATCTTTCCTAGAGGATTTCAGGTGTCTGTCTGTGTTTGTGTGCAGCAGTGCTATGAGCACGAGCAATCTGCTAGTTAACTCAGGCTGGACTTGCTCATGAGGACACCTGCATCAGGAGAGACCCAGGTTAAAGACAATGACTGGGTAAATACACAAGGTTCATGTGAGACCACAATCTGTTCTTAAACAGTCATGCAGAGCAATGTGAATCGGCATAGGATAAATGTGTCCTTTGAGGTGATCCCCATGAAATAATACAATGCCAAAGCCAGATCCTGCCACTAAAAGCTTTTGATTCTCACACAAACAGCCTCGGTCATATCCCACATAACTGAAATATTCAGATTGCCTTCACTGACGTGAAAGGAGCTAACAACATCTTCAGTGTCTTTATGTCTATCTGCCTGTCCTGCTGGACATGAAGGGAAATGATTCTGCTGGTCCATTTGCAGATGGACTCTATGGGAGCTCATAGATTAAGGCTTTGAGTGGTGTTCCTTTGGAGTCAATGCCAGAGCCAATATTTTCATCAATGATGTGGATGATGGACAAAATGCACTTTATGTCCTTTGTGGGTGACAAATTTGGGATGAAAGCACATTGTTGATACACTGGATGTACTGTTCCCATTACAAGGATGTCATAATCTGGAGAAATTAACTGACAGGCCCTCAAGAAGTTCAGAGTGTGAATTCCTGTCTGTGACAGAATAACCACAAGAAAAAACTTAGGCTGGGTTCTAGCTGAATAGAGAGGAGCTTTGCTAAAAAGGAACCTGATGATGGACAGCAAGATGAATAAGAACCAGAAATGATCACTTGAAGCATTTAGGGATCACCATGTATTTTGTTACATTATGAAAATTGTAGTCAGCATATAGAGGAAAGTATTTGTTTCCTCTGTTCAGCAGATTTGAGGCCTCATCTAGAATATTATGTAAAATTTTGGACTCTTCAGTGCAAGTGAAATACTGAGAAACTGGAGTGACTCCAGCAGAAGACAGGGATTAGGTTGAGGAGTTTGGCAGAGAACAAGGTATCTATTGGGAGAAGATAGATTTGTTTAGCCCAGAAGTGAAATATTGAAAGAGGGAGTCTAATTTTGGGGATATTGTTTGACAGCCATCTGAACATGATCCAACAGTTCAGCAATAGTGTGGCCAGCAGAACCAGGGCACAGTATTCAGCTCTGGTGAGGTCACACCTTGAGACCAGTTTTGGGCTGTCATTACAAGAAGGACATTGCAAGAGCTGGAGCATGTCCAGAGAAGGGCAATGGAGCTGATGAAGGATCTGGAGTACAAACCTATGAGGAGTGGCTGAGAGAACTTGGGGTGTTTAGTGGAGATGTGACCTAATTGTCCTCTACAACCACCTGAAAGGAGATTGTAGACAGGTGGGAGTTGATCTCTTTTCCCAGGCAACAAGTGACAGGATGAGAGCAAACAGCTTCCAGTTGCATCAGGGGAGGTTTAGGTTGCATATTAGGAAAAATATATTTTCACAGAAAGGTTGCCAATCATTGGAACAGACTGGCTAGGAAGCTGTTCAGTCACTGTCCCTGGAGGTGTTTAAAATAGGTTAAGATAAGGGAGGGAAGGACATGGTTTAATGGTGGCCTTGGCAGTATTGGGTGAACAGTTGGACTTGATGATTTAAAAAATGTTTTTCAACCTAAATGATCCTATGATTCTATGATTTTTATTCCCATCTTAAATTGCCCATTGGAAAGTTACAGAGAAGAAAGAGATAGACTCTGCTCAAAGGCGAATGAGGAACAATGCAAACAAGTTGCAGCAAGGGAAATTTTGACTGAATGGAAAAAAAAAAAATTCACCTGAAATCAGGATTGCCCTTGGACAGGGACCAGAGTGATGAATTCTTAGAGCCATGGAGATTTTCAAAATCAGGGTGTTGCACTGAAGACCCCCAGAGGCCTCATTCAACATAAATTGTTCCATGATTCTCTAAGGATTCAACAAGTGGAATTTCTTAATTTCTGGCATGCTCGTAGCGTCATTGCATCATTGCACATCGAGGGTGTATGGCTTCCCTGAGTGCTCAGAGGTACAGTTAGGGGTCTTCCTCACAGCCCGTGTGCCCTCTGATGGCACTCCTGCCGTGTACATCAGAAGTTGCTGGAGAAGACATTTGGACGGCATCAGAAGCCTTGCAGAGTGACAATAATTGATTGCAGATAGGAAAATGCTACCTGTAGATCATCCTTTGAAAATGAAGGAAAGCAAATCCTAAGAGGTTATTTAACTCTTGAGACAGTTCCAGACATATGTTGGCTTGACATGGATTTTACTGAGGGTCCAACTACACCTGAAACATAATTGTTATAAAATATAGTGGATATGGAATAAGGTGTAAAAACATTGTCACTGATTTATTTCTGAAGGTGAGTCTATATGGTACTCTGGAAGCAGATAAGGGGTCAATCATTCCATGCCCTGAGCCAAAATCAGTGTAGAAGTTTTATCATTGTGATATTACTTAGGGAAGGGTCACCACATAGGCACAGGACATTAACTTAGCCCCAGCAGTTTCAAGCTTCCAGTCAGCACAAAAGCTGCAAATTGAGCTCTTTCTGCAAAACTTGATGAAGATATAACTCATCTCTTATTCCCCAAGCAGGTACTACAATAATTTGCTGGCAGTATCTGCATGTACTTTTATTCCCCCTATGCAGAAATTTAGTCTCTAAAGTCGAGGGATGTGAACCAGTTTATAAACCAAATTTTTTTTTTGAGATTTTTGTCATCTTCACTATTTTGAGGTATTTACTGAAAAGAACATATTGCTAAGGAAAATGAGTCAGGCCTTCTAAGAGAGGAAAGGGTGATGAAAGAAGACTAGGCAAGCAGTTTTTAGGAACTTCTTTTTTTATTTGATTTTTTATAAAGGATGCCATTCTTTTATTTAGGTTTCATTGTTTGTGGTTACTTGCCACGCTCCTGGGATGCTTTTCAAGTTATAAATTGCTCATTGCAAGTTCTTGATATTAAAGGTAAGACTGGGTGTATGCTGGTTAATTTAGAGTGGTCACATGTGGGGCACCACATGTCCCTGTTCCTTTTTATTCTCTAGATTGGAAATGTAGAACAAACACTTGCCATTCACACTGAAGACTCAGTGTATGTTCTTCAATTTTCATGTATATCTGCCTGACTCTTTTTGTGTTGCTGCCAAATTTTTTTTTTGCTTAGAACTTGCAGGGAAAGCAAATATGCAAGTTAATATGCACTGGAGTTATTTATTTGCTATGGATTGGCAGTTCTGGTGTCCTGATAAACGGAGATGGAGTTTTGAGATTAAACACTATATGCTGTGTGAGCTTTGGCTGATTCAGCAATAATTCCTTCAGGCTGCTAAAAATGATTTTTAAAAAAGTATGAAAGAGAATGCACTTCATGCTGGAATAGTTAAGAAGTGCCATTTCTGAACTTCAGAGATTTTGGTATAAGCTTGCAGGAAAATTTCCCCACACTATTTTATAATATCACTGTACTTTGATTTGATAAGACTTGGGGTCAAAAGATTACTTTACTTTTAAGGAACGGGAGCTTGAGTTAAGAAAGATTTCAGTTGCTAAGGCAACCATCTCACAACAGTGCAGTACTGCAGAAAATAATAACCATTGTTAAATGATGTAATGAAATTAATGATCTTTCGGAAACATGTTTTGTTTTGATGTTTTAAGCTGCTATGAGAGAAGGCTATTACATGATAGTAAGGTTGGGCAACAAATTCTTCTATGAGCACCTGTTTTAATTTGTTTGTAACTTTTTTTCTGCTTGAAGAACAACGAGGACCTATCTTTTTTTACTTCCTCAGACTGGCTGTTTTGAAATATTGTTTGGTTTTAGAACAAACATTTAAACTTTCTCTGAAATAAAATGTGGTAGGTAAGGAAGATGAAAACATATTCACCTTTAAAATAAATTCTTAAATGATCTCATTGTTTCTCCTACTTGCTTCCCTAACTTAGGTAAGGAATTTGTTGTTCAAGAACAGATTAGTATTTTGGTAAAAAAAATAAACCAAACCAAACCATGGTTATGTTAATGTTTTTGTTTCTTTCTGATGTGCATCAAGTTGTTCTTAATGAACTGGAAAAGTGGGCTGAATCAGAAAGATGAAATTCAGTGAGGAAAAATAAATCAAATGCTCAGTTACAAAAAGAGAATAAGAAAAGGATGAGGAGATGTCAGAGCCTAGTATTAGGTTCTTTAGAATATATTGTTGTGAAAAAGCCAGATTTTGTCCTTGAATTTAATAATAGCATAGTCTGTGAGACAGAAAAGACAATTATTCCGAGGTTGGTAAGGTTGTAATGCACATGTACGCAATCTACTGCATTACAGTAACTCTTGAAGCTGTATGCCAGCTCTAAGAAGATACAGGCAAATTGGAGAGAGGCAAATGTTAAAAGGCTTAAAACATGAGTTCTGAAGAAAGGCTAGAGCTGGATCTAGAAAAAGGTGTGGTTAAAAAGGACTTAGTAAATCTTCAAAAGTATAGAAAAGATTGAAGAGGATGATCATTAATTGTACCTTGTAGACAAATGAAGCAGAACAAAAAGTAGTTTGTTTAATTTTGGGGACAGAAATACAGATTAGGAGTTAAAAGCTTTTTCATAATTTTGCTATCATTACATGCTGTAATTGAGGCAGTCATTAAACAGGAGTCATGAAGAAATGGTGGGCCCTGACTCACTGGATGCCCTCCCATATGGGCAAACTGGAGGAATATTAGTCAAGAGTGGTTTAGATGTTGTTTGTTCTGCCATGGGGCTTGGTCTTCTTATCACTGTGTTACAGTGTGCCTTATTTAAACACACCACAACCTTACCAACCTTACTATCAGTCTGCCCTTTAAATGCTCTGTAACGCAAATGCCATGAATTTAGGAAAATCAAAATTACTAGCAGCAAGTGTAGTTTCCCATTCAAATTGTTTTTTCGTTTGACAGTAACCCATAACTGAGGAACACAAGAAGTCATGGTATGTGTAGAAAGAAGCAGGAAAGAGGACAACCATTCATGGATCAGGAAAAAGAGTGAAAAAGAAATAACAAATTTTAGTCTGGTTGAGATTTCCAAGACCCTCTGGAGTGTCAGGACTGACACGACACACAGCTTGACCACATAATTTACCTACAGATAGCAAAGTGTGAGTGCAAATGAGGCCTGAAGAGTAGAAATTCAGAGTTGTAAGTGATCCTGGTACCTTGTTCCCTTAAGAAAGGTGTATTTTTCTTGTGCTAAGACCTTGACCTGTTCAAATTAGCCCTGCTTGCAATACAAGGCATTGATTGAATTTAAGCTGTAAGCCTCTTGTCTGATGAAGTGAGCTGAAATACTAGCTTTTTTTTCCCCCTGATTTATTTTCTTTTACTATCATAATTTTTCTTTCTAAGACATGTTTTTCCTAAGTATTTTTACTTCTTCCTCTGTAGACTTCTAAAATACACTCTTCTCAGTGTCTCCCACTAAATTCCTTGTTCATTTCTAATGTCAGCTACTGTAGGATCCACCTACCAAAGCCCACCTAATTGTTAGTCATCTCTCCACCTCACCATCTGCAGGCCATGCCATTCATGGCATCAAATCCCTGCTCACCATATTTCAGTTACTCATATCTTCCTTTCAAGGTACCATTTACTTGAGTGCTCTGTTGTTTTTTTCCTCCTTCCTGCACACCTCTCCTTCTTAAACCTGTTTTCCTTAAAATGAGGCTTCAATGTTACAAGCAAAATATTTGGTTGTATAATAAGAGAGATGGTCTAGTAATGTGGTGTGCAACAGCCTTCATCCTTAATTTCTGAGATCCAGGTCCCTGCATGGTCGTGGCTGAATGGTCTTTCTGTTCATAGGAGAAGAAAATAAAAAAAAAAAGTGACCGACCTCAGCTGCTCCTTGTTTGTCTTCCCCTTGTGGCCCTTCACCATCTTCACTGCCCTTCTTTGGTCACTCTCTAAAAGCTTTTTGTGCTTCTTGTATTGTGGCACCCAGAACTGCCCCCAGCACAGAGCAGAGCGGGACAATCCCCTGTCCTGCCTGGCTGTGATGCTGTGCCTGATGCACCGCAGAGCAGAGCTGTCTCTCTTGGCTTCCAGGACACTGCTCACTCACGTTCAACTTGCCGTCGCCCAGGATCCCCTTGGTCCTTTTCCATGGCACTGCTCTCCAGCAGCTTTTGAAATAATAGCTTCTAAAATTTAGTAATTGCTGGTTGTTACTCATATACAAACTAATGACCATTTCAGGACGTTATCTCAGTGACATAGATACCAGAATGATAGACTCATATTATTATATAGGTTGGAAAAGAACTGTAAGATTTTTGAGTCCAACTTTAACGTACTGCTGACAAATCTTCCACTAAACCATGTTGCTGTGTGCCACATCTACACATTTTTAAAGTACCTTTGGGGATAGTGACTCAGCACTTCCCTGGACAGCCTTTTCCAAAGCCTTTTGGCAAAGTTCTGGTGAAGAATTTTTTCCTAATATATTTGCAGTGAAGTGAGACACTCAACAGTTATTTGATCTTGAGATTTTTAGTCATGCTGGACATTTGTTGGGAGATGGAGTATTGGCTACAATGCTAGTGGGATGGAAACTGATTATGTGTAGCATTTCAGGGGTAGTAATGACAGAAACAGGATATACGAAGGCATAACTGTGACCTCCTGAAAACTGGAGCAGGCAAATAGACCAGATGGGCTGTAGATTTTTGATTACTGGGAAGACTGTGCCACTGTACTGGATGAGTGGGCAGTGAGATGAGAGAATTTGCTGAATGGCAGATCCCAGAACTCCATCATCGATGGCACAGGGTCAAGTTGGAGGCCCGTCACTGCTGGGGTCTCACAAGGTTCAATATTGGGCCCAGTGTTATTTAATTTATTCATCAATGACTTGGATGAAGGGGCAGATGCCTTTTCACCAAGTTTACAGATGACACAAAGCTGGGAGCAGCAGCTGATGCCCCAGAGGGCTGTGCAATCTTTCAGAAGGACCTTGACAGGCTGGAGGGATGGGAAGAGAAGAAACATTTGAAATTAAATGAAGGCAAGTTCAGGGTCCTGCACCTGGAGAGGAACAACCCGAGGCACCACCAGAAGCTGGGAGTGACCTGCTAGAGAGCAGCTCTATGCAAAAGGACCTGGGGGTCCTGATGGACAACAAACTGTCCATGAGCCAGCAGTGTGTCCTTGGCAGGGGGCCAAGAAGACTAACGGGATCCTGAGGAACAGGAAGAGTATTGCCAGCAGGTTGAGGGAGGTGATCTTGTCCCTCTGCTCAGCCCTGTGAGGCACATCTGGAATGCTGTGTCCAGTTCTGGGCTCCTCAGGACAAGAGAGTCAAGGAGCTCCTGCAGAGGGTCCAACACAGGGCTAGGAAGATGATGAGAAGCCTGGAGTATCTCTCTCATGAAGAAAATCTGAGGTAGCTGGGCTGGTTCAGCCTGAAGGAGAGACAACTGAGAGGGCACCTTAGCAATGTCCCTGGGGGTTATGTCCCTGAGTCTCAATGTATCTGAGTATCTAAAGAGAGGGTGTCAAGGGAAAGGCTATCTCCAGTAGTGTCCAGCAACAGGACAAGGAGCAATAGGCACAAGCAAAACACAGAAAGTTCCATTTGAATGTGAGGAAAAAATTCTTTATTTTGGGGGTGAGAGAGCACTGTGAAACAGGCTGCCTGGAGAGATTTTAAAGTCTTCTCTGGATGTATTCAAACCCCATCTTGATGTAACCCTGTGCAATATGGTATAGGATGGTCCTGCCTGAGCAGGGAGGCTGGACTACATGACCCTACTGGTGGTCCTTTTAAACCCTACCTATTCTGTGATTTTGTGGTTCTGTTTTAAAAAGGCAAAGGGGCAAGGAGGCAGCCGTATGACAATTCATGTAATGCAGTGAGAAGAGTGCAAACAAGTGGCATGCACAGATGCATTCCTGTGACATTAATCAGACAGATATAAGTGCAGCTACCAGGAGGGCCAGATGGACCAACACCTAACCTCCATTTATTCACCCAACATCAGTGAGAGAGAGGACAGCAGTGGATTTTGTCTATTTCATATGAGGAGTATGATCAATTTTTGCTGGAAAGCAAATCAGAAGGCCAAACAACCTCTTCTGTTTCACTCTCTGATTCTGTTTGACAGCCTGATCTGAGCCATGTGTCCCACTCAGGCATGGATGTCTTCCCTGACTTGCTGGAATCAGAGTCATGCAGGAGTATTCCAGGCAGGGCTGCTGGCAAGCAGCACATTTTACCTGAAAGCTGGCTGCTTGTAGGAGCATTGTTGATATTCATGCAAGGGTGAGACCCTGAGTTTCAGAAATAAGAGTAATTTAGCAGTATGAGAGTTTTGGAAGGACACGTGAAGATCCTTCTCTTCTGCTGTCTGTGGGAGGGAGGGTGAGCAAAAGAGAGCTTATTTTAAACACGAACTAAGTGATTTTTAGTGACTTCTTTGAAGAAAGAAAAGACACATTTTTTAGTCTTCCTGAGTAATTTAAAGTGACAGAATCTGGTGAGAGACAGCAACATTTTATTAGGCATAAAATCCTGAAAAATATCTCACAGTTGTAACCCTGAGACAGAAATAGAGGTGCAAAAATTTTGTAATGTTTTGAGTGGCTTGGTAATATCAGCATCCTCAATCCTCTCTTTTTAAAAATATGTCAGCCATCAGTGAAAGGAGTGTGGCGGGTGAGAAGACTAGTTTGATCAGGGATGGAGAAGCTTTTTCTGAAGTTCCTCCTACAGCAAAGTCTCCTTTACATTATAGCCTGGAAGAAGATAGAGAAGGAAAGGAGATCTTTTGCCCATTCCTGTTGTTACACCCAAATCAGAAGTAATTTTTGAAACAATTTGCGTATTTACTGATAACAATACCTGAATCTGATGCTGTCTATGGGGAAACACTATGATGTTTTACAAAAGGGGAAAATGAAGCACAGGGCCTTACAGAAGATTTTCAACATGGCAAAGAGAAAGAATACCAGGAAATAAATAATGATAGGGATTTCAAAAAGGAGAGCATAAGAACATTTTCAACATAGTGAGGTTTTAGAAAGATTCGGTTCAAACAACGTGCAAACCATCTGTATCTACCACAGCATGAGAAACATTGAAAGGCAATTCTATTGTTGCTTCCCACAAGGGTAACAACTTTTCCAGCATGGTGCAGGGAAAGTAGGTAGGTCAGTGTTTTGCTGTTACCTTTCAGGGTAGAGATTAAAGTGCCTTGCAGCTGTGTCTCTGGTTGGTAAATAGCAGGAACAAAGCCAGGCAGACTGTCAAGCATGAACTCTGAGCTGTTTTTCATGGTAATGGTACCAGCTGCTCTCTGCTCACGTGTAGTTTGTCAAGAATATGAATCAGGATCTCAGAGGCAGTAGCTTGCAGCTGGCACCAAGAAGACCTTAAAGTGTTCTTGTAATGTAAAATACCACTATCCAGCCTCTCCTCCACCCATGGGTACAGAATTCAGCCTTTCTTCTCATGGGTCCCTGATAAGTTTTACTCCTATGGTGTTTATAAGGTATGGGAAGCATGTCACTCTTCCTGACTCAGTACAGGCACACCTGCATGAGATATTTTTTTGGACACATTTTGTGTAGCCAGGTCAAGAGTTTCCATAAACATGTGTGCAGTCCATTTATGTTGTAAGTTGCATGTTTTACATAGACTGTGCAGAAAAGCAGTGATTCCATGAGAGATATTTGGTGTCAGTTGTGATCAATGATCACAGATTGCATCTGTGCACCTTCCATCTCTTTTATCTCCTTCAACCTACCTGTGTTCAACAGACCAGCACCTTTTAAGATGCCTGTTTCTCTTCATGGAAAATTGGAAGCATTTCAGAGTTTGCCTACCCCATGCAATGAAGAGGCATTGATGTTATCTTAGGTACAGAAATGTAATTCAGGTGTGTTAATACATCCTCTATTTGATGGCAGCTAGCTTAAATAAAGGGTAAAATGGATTAACCAATGTGAAGTGGCAATCTGAGGTGTCCCCTGTACTTCTGTTGTCCCAGGTTTCTCCATAAGCTGCTGCATCATGCTGCCTAAGCTCACCCTTGCTTGAGTTTGATGGGAACTGGGTCAGGCTAGTACTGTCAGTCTGAAATTATTCAAACTGAGAAGTCTGGGGGTGTTTTCACAGCTTCCTCAGGAAGAATTGGATGGAAAGGTGCCCACAAATCTGGCCTTATTCAAAATTGGTCACCCTCTGTAGCTGACTGTAAGACAGAGCCAAGTCAAATGGATGCTCTTCTTCACTTATATCCTAAAGTGTACCATCCCTTTTCAGCTGTGTTGAAGGGATGCCCAAAAGCAAAAAGACAGCTGCTCCAAGTTTGGGGAGGGTGAGATGCTGTGGGGAGCCTAGCATGGAAAAGTGAAAGGGTGCAAGTAGTACTGGAGGAGAGAGACATGACAGAAAGAGTTCAGCTTGGAAGAAGAGCTAAGTGTAGCATGGAAGGTTATTGGGTCCTTGCCCAGAAAAGGGGGACAGAAATGTGGCATTACCATCCTCATTAGCAGGGGGGGAGCAGGCAAGGCAGGAAATCTCAAGGATATAGGAGGGATACTGGTTCTCACAGCGGTGGGAGGAGAAAGGTAAAGAGGAACAAAATGTCTTTCATTCTGTTTGGGAAATCATAATTAAAAGATTTGAAGCAATCAGGTTCAGATAAATAGAAATTATGTGCTTTGAAAGTATAGGAATAAAAGATTAAAATTACCCACAGACTGTAATTATAGCTCCTGCCCTCTGATCAGATTAAAAGGTTTCCAACAGGTGTAAATGTGGCAGCTATTGTAAAAATATTGTTTTAGTCTTACATGTAAAGAGCTGTGCAGTTCACACAAGATTTAAGAAAAAAATTACTTGGTAACTGGATACATGAAGACAAATATTTCTTATGGTAGCTATGGCCATTCATTTTCACTCTGTTTTCTTTGTGCTGGAGGGAAATTTGAAACTGGGGTGAAAATGAGGAAGAAGTGGGAACTGTAAAAAATAAAGGATGCTTGTTTCTGTGGCTTGGGAGGGTACATGGAAGGGAAGCAAATTCTATAACCAAGCATCCAGGCTGAATCATGGCTACTTGCATATCACTTATGTCTGACTTTGGAACTGAATGTATTACACATGCTTTGGCAGAGGCATAAGGAGGCATAGCTGTTTTAGAGGTTAGGCTGAGGAGTGTGATTTGTGTTTTCTCTTCTCTTGCCTTCGATCCCACAGTAGTTGTAAGGGTTCAATGGACATATTTTCCCATGTCATAGAGGAATATGGATAGCTAGCGGTACTGAGGATGACAAAAGATGACCTTGCTGAAGGCAGTGTTTCTAAAGTCTTGCAGAGGTCAGACATGGGTCCCCTGCTCCCTTCCTTGAGAGTCAGACATCACCTGTGCCTGGAGTACAGTACTTTCTGTTCTCCTGTCTGTGTTTCCCCCTGCACTCTGGAGAGGAATGGCAGTTCTCCACCGAGGAACTGGCAGTTTTTCACAGCTGCCGGAAGGAGCAGACATGCTGATTTCTACTGTGTGGACCTCAGTAAAAGGATCCTGCAGGCTACATGAAAAGCAGATGAGGTAGTATTCATTGAGGTACTTGTGCAGTCCAGACTCCTCACAGCACCCCAGCTCTTCTCTGATTGACAGCTACATTAGAAAAATGAAATTTGAACACAGCTTTGCAGGCAGTGCAGAACATGGGTCATGTGAATTTTCCACCTGAGTGTCTTCCATTATCTGTGTTCAGTCAGGGTAAATGAGAAAGCAAAACTCTGACATTGCCAGTGTTATGCAGATTGTGTTTTCATAGATTTTACTTTTGAGAGTGGAGTGACTTGCCAAACCTCTGATGTGACATGTGATTTGGAGATAAATTTCCATATGCTGTTTAAACCTTGTCACTATCACAGTTCACTTGTCATTTATAAAAAGAATACTCATACCTTAAGTAGAAATATCAACATGCAGAGTTACTACCTTGTAGATATTGCCATCCTGCAGATCTCTTGTCCCAATCCACTTCAACTTTATAGCAGTGTTAGATGTAATGCCAGGTTGCAACAGCTAACCTGAAGTCTGTCAATAGGGATTTATGAAGTTCTCTGTATTTCTGAAACTTTTTTAAAGTAAAAGAAAGTATCTTTAGCTAGGTAATTAATTGCTCAGTATCCCTGTGTCTCAGCAGCCGCATACTAATTCTTAACATTCTCATTTCACCTTTCCCATCTGTTCTATAAATATTTATTATACCTTGATCTACTTGATCTTTGTTTTGCATTAACATTGGTTTGGATATTACAGGGTCTCTGTCTCTGAACCTGGTTTTCATAGCAGAACATTTTTTACCTTTTCTTGAGTGAGCTTCTTTGTAACACTAGATGTGTCCCAGAGAAGGAGGGACAGTTGCTCGACTTTAAGTGGAAGAGACAGTCACATAAAGATTGACAGGAACATCCTGAAAATCTTGTGAAGTATTTGTTAGGTGCTTGTTTTTATGACTACAATGTTAGCGTTCCCAGAATTTGTACCCATTCAAATACTGAACTTTGAATTTTCTGTTTTGCTTTTATGCTTTGATGTGAGACAAGTATTCCATCTGGTCTATTAAAAGGAATGAAGAAAAATCAATATTTCAGCATTTAATTGTAATTGAATACTTAAAGCTACTTTTGTTATTTTTCCTGTGCTTTCCAATCTGGGTGCACAGAAAATATTTTTATCCAATGGATAAAATACAGCTACACCCTGAAAGACCATATTTCTGACATGCAATTTTAGTGTTCCTCTTGTTTTTGTTTCCTCTGTTAGCATTTTTTTTTGCACCAGCATTGTATAATTTCTGTCTCATAACTACTAATCAGAATGAGAACTCTCTAGTAAAAAGAGCGCTGTGCTGGGATGTGCTCATCCAAACAGGGGTAAGGGGCAAACAGGAGTAAGAATATGTATCACTATTTAGCTTTTGGGCTCCTGGGCATCACTGTAGTACAAAAAAAAAAAAAAAAAAAAAAAAAAAAATCTAGCATAGTCTAGTGGGGACACTAGATATCTTCCTGCCCTAAGTCCCTAAATCCCATTGAAAGTGGGCCAGATCTGATTTTCTGGCAGTCATGGTACAATTAAGAAGCAGTATCAATGTTAGGACCTTTCATTTTGCTAGTTTAAGGTGCCAAAGACAATTTAAGCTCCTCAATTATTTCCTGCCATGAATTTATAGTCAGGTAATTATTAGCAGTGAGTCTTATTTATTTAGATTGCTTGAGCAGAAAGAATCTCTGTTCACAGGATCGTTGTGTGGGGGATGTGAAACAGCCACCTGAATATCCTCAGTTAATTCTGCTTGAACACGAAAAGTCTTTGCCCCTGAAGAGGCAAGTGTGTGCACCTTTCAGGAGAGAATGTCTCACCACAAAACTGTGTGGCAGGAATGGACAATGGAGCACTTTGTGGGGTTGCTGCTCTTAAATAGCTACCGAAGGAAGGAGCAGTCGTGCTAATGACAGCATTGCTATGCATAATCCGTTGTCCTGAAGACAAAAGAACAAATGGGGAAACTGGGGCAAGGGGTATTCCTGGAAGGATGCTTGCTGGGATTGACCTTTACAGACCAAGGTGAAGTAAAGGACTTAGGACATGAGTCATTGATTCAACTTTCCAGTGTTTAACCAGCCTCTGTGTACTATGCCTGTGTGGGTACAAGATTTCATCTCCATTAGGATACAGATCCCTCACCATACTGCCAGCCTTCCCCAGCTGCATTTTGTCTTGTCCTGACTGTCAGTTCCCTTCTATGGACACCAACATCATTTCCAATCCTTTTGCACAGGGATATGCAGGCTAAAACCTGCTGCCATTGTGCCCACAAAGACAGGAACTGGATGGACTTTGACATCGTGAGGATGTGGTGACATGTCTTGGTCACAGTGGAGAGCCATGTCAGTGCAGCGCAGGCTTTGTCTGGCACAGTGCATCGCTGCTTGGTGGGATAGCTCTGTCTGCATTACCAGAAGGAAGTGGGAGATGAGAATGGCTGTAGAGGGCAGAATAAGGTGAAACAGTAACCAACAATCCTGAACAGTGGTTGCTGGCAGAAATAAAAGGTGCCCATGTGGCTTCTTCTTGTAAAATACATGCGGGCCAAACGTGCTAGTAATGCTAGGGATGAAAGAAAACAGGGTGAGCAAAAGCAATTGCAGAAGGTCATTGTGAGAATCCTCAGAAGAAAAGGGAGAAATGTATGAAATCTTTGGGTCACACATTTAGATTGTGTGAAAATCCTCAGCTGATTTTAACAGGGTTCATCTGTTTTATGTCGCCATGATGATATTTCTTTGGAGGCCATGTCACAGAAAGTGAGGCAGTTGTGGGGGAGTCATTTTGGGAGATCATGAACCTCTGTAAGAGACAAAAAGCAAAGGAAGGGCAAAATCACTGGGTTTCTTTTTGAAGAAAGCTTAGGAAGCCGAAGGGACTGGGAAAGTCATATGTGTGCTTTGGCACTACCACATGGATGTGTCCTCCCTCTGCCAAAACCATTATCACGACAGGGCTGCCTAATCAGTAGGCGAGTGATCATCAGTTTCTTGTGGTGCATTGTCTTCACTAGTCCTGGTAGCCTGGGAGTCTGGGATGGGCTGTGTTTGGAGACAACAAGCATATCTGCCCAAGCTGCATGGGTCTGCCTCCCATCTTTCTCCCTTTAGAGAGTGCAAGACCACAGTTTGCACCCTAGATGTTTCTCAGGGGCCTGGTGCTGGGCTGCCTGCGCTCTTGGGAGCTTCATCCCATGTTTTCTGACTCTGACCTTTATCGTATCACAAATTTGAGACAACATAATATATGTCGTCTTATTTTGTAACAATAGGAACAACAAAGAAAAATCAAGGCAGAGAAAAGCTTCCAGTAAGTCATTAGTTTGCAATCATTAGGGTTTTTTCTCCCATGCAATGATTGTTTCCATGGAGACTGGAGCAAACCAGTGGCTACAAGTGTGCATTCGGCTGGTCCCTGTTTCCACAGAAACATGTACACTGGATTGCCAGAAATTAAGTTACTCTTGTCCAGACAAACAAAGTGGCATGATTCAGGAGTAACAAGTTTCCTTCCAATTTTGTGCTCAGATGATCAGTCGCAGAGAGTCTGGGCTTGGCAGAGCATGTCACAGCAATCCTTTTAACAGGTGCAGTGTGCTAATCCCAAAGAGTTTTGCTAGCTATGGGGTGGGATTACCAAACCGAAGACACCACAGAACCTTGCAACCTAGAAAAAAGCAGGGGTGTAATATGGTCAGTAAGTGTTGCTGATTGCTCTGCCACTAGAGACTGCCCTGCCACTACATTTGGGTGCCGCCCTCGGTGGGCTGCGGGAGCAGGAAGAGGTGCCTTGTACACACGCGGAGCACACAAGTGCCCTTGTGAAGGGCATCCAGCCACAGTATAAAGATTTCCCAGAAACGAACACTTGTTCCTTTCAGAATCTGGGGACAGCTACTCCATTATTTTCTCTGCTGAAGCTTTTGGACGACCAAGAAAATAATCTGCTTAGGTGACTTGTGCTCGCTGCTGCACAAGTTCTCCCTTTTTATTGGTGTAACTGCTGAGGTTGTATTGCTGGCTGGTACAAAACCAATGTGCATTTTGGAAGCAGACAGTTAGCTAATGTGAGCTTCAAGTTGGATAGGGAATATACAATCGTGTACAACATTGTCAAAAACTGAGTTTATTTAGATGCCAGGTTTGACTTAATTTCTTATCAACCCTTATATAAACTGCTTTATATGCAACAGACAGAAGACAAGTTGATCCCTTGTGTGGCTATAAATGTACAACATTTTCTATTCTTTTGTTTGTAGGATTTCTGTCACTGAAAACTGTTGGTTCTGTCTAGAAGATACAAATTTTTTTTACTGCAGTTTTCCTGCTCTTCAGACAAACTCTAAGAATATTTTTCTTGGCACAGCAGGCCACTGGAGAAGATCTTAGAAAATGACACCCACTCTGGCTAACAATGGCTTCACTTGGGGCATTAGATCAATTTCATGTGGATCCAATTGAATTTCTTTAGGAATAAAAAAGGAAATTATTTTGAGATTGGAGATATGGTTTTAATGTGCTGGATTGTCATAAATAGCCAGATTAGGGGCCATTGTGAGATTAAAAGGTATCTCACAAGTCTGACCCTTACCTTCAAAAGGGTGTTTGCAATAATTGTTGGGTTTGGTATTTTTTACTTCATTTCAGAGAAAGACAGATATGAAGGCCAGAAGAGACATCCAGCACAAACTGCTGCAATAGAGATGATATGCTTTTGTCTATTACTGCTATATAGGACCATAACCTTGTGGAATAAGCTTCCCTGCCAAGAAAATATTCTTTCAGAATTTCAGCAGAAAAAAAGAATCCACTGCTTTCAGAAATGTCTTGTCCTAATGGTTAATCATCCTTGCTGTAACAAATTGTTCCTTGTTTCTAATTTGTCTGGCATTAACTTCCAGACAGTGAGTTTATGCATGGCTTTTTTATCCATTTTAAAAATCCCTTTAAAATTTGTGATTTTCTCTTAGTGAATCTGCCTGTACTCTGTAATCAAGTCACCCCTCTACTGGATTTTTTTTTTTTTTTTTTTTTTTTTTTTTTTTTTGTGATAAGGTAAGCAGCTCAGGCTCCTTGAATCACTTATACAATAAGGCTGTCCTGAAACCACAATTTCTTTTCTCATGAAAGTCTCTTCAATTTTTTTTTTTGACATCTCTTTGCAAGTATAAGGAAATCTATTTTTAACATCCCTTTAAAAGCATAGACAAGTGAACAATTTATGGCATTCTGACATTGAACTCATCAGTTCTGTTTAGAAAGCTGGAAAGACCTCAGTGCTAAATCCTATTCCCTCATTCATACACATGGAAACCCATTTACTTGTTAAATATCATGTTGCACTAGGAGCTTATGTGTTATTTTTTCTCTTATTAGTCTTGAATAATTTTTTGCCTCCTTTTAGCACATAGTTTGCTGATGAGGCTTAGGTCTTAAAGCTGGCTGGTGGTACCTGTTTAAATCAGATAATAGCTTATACCTCTTAACTCAAAGATCTAAATTTTGTGACCCAAGCCTCACTCATTTGTCCAATTTTATGAATAATTATGGGTGTCTAGACATGGGACTTTCTCACAGAGCTGCTCTTGTGGATTCAGTGTGGTACTGGGTCTGAGTGACCAGGTGCTGCTTGTCATAATCTGGCTTCAAAGACTCGGTCTTCCTAGAGACCTGGCAAAGAAATTAAAATGTGCATAATACATGTGCTAAGGATTTGTACTAAGGATTTGTACAGCTGCAGTGCAGGGAACTGGAAATGCTCTTCACATTGGAGTGGTTACCTTCCCTGCAACCATTACTCATTTGCCTTCCCATGTGTTACGCTGTGGAGCCTTTCATCTTCTGCAAAGAACATTCATTTCTTTAAAAGATATTCATTTTAAGTGGGTGTATTCTATTTTTGACACATCCATTTCATATCATTAGAATATCACCCTGCAGTGCTGGGGTGTATTTATTTATTTATTTTTAATTTCCAATTTCTCTCATATCTGCAACTGGCTGTCACTATGGCATCTTTCCTCCATGTGAGTCAGGAGGGGAGCTGATTTCTCAAGTCATCTGTATCTTCCATGTGTGAGCTGTCAGCTGTACACCAACAGGGGTGGAACAAATTGCTTTGGGGCTCTGCTGATGGGAAGGGCATGGGCTTCTCCCACACCACTGGGATGCTGGGATGCTTGAGTGGGACAGCTAACTGTCCCATTAAAGCCACTGATCTCTAGCTGCTGCAGCCCTGAGCACAGCCATGGCTGAGCCTGGAACTGAATTCGGCTGCCTCGTGCTAGGCTTTGCTTCACCACCTGACTGTCAAGAGACGAACGAGGGAGCCCAGTAGGGCAGGCAACCTTTACCACGATGCAGAGAGGTGTCCAGGTGCCTTTGACCCTGGTGGGAAGGGGATAGAGCACACAGCAGGCAGTGGGCTGCTCAGGGCTACCTCTGTATCTTAGAGGTCTCTACCAACCTAAATGTTTCCATGACTCTCACATCACTCTGTGTTGGCTGTGCTCCTGCACAGCTGTAAGGGCAAGTATGGAGAAGCTCAATTTTCCAGTAAACTTCTCCATCAGGAGAATAACCCTTTTCATCCTGGATCTCTGGAATTTACTGAAAAATATCTGACCTGCTGGTTACTGCAGATGGAAATTTGAGAGCAAGGATCAAACTTGCAATATTAATAATTTTGTTATTGCCTTTGCAGGGTGGGTTTTTGTTATTCTGTTGGTAGCTGCCTGAACAAGATTCTGGACTAATCAGTGCTGGCTCCGCTTGCTGGCAACTGTTCTTCTGTTCACAGAAATGCTGATGATATGACGAGCAGAAAAGAAATGTATTAGAGTAAAAACAAGTAACTCTTTGGACCAGAATGGGTACTCTTTGGACCAGAATTTAGAACCTGAATGTGAGAAAATAACAGCTGGATACATTTGTTAGTTTTTGTGATGTAAAGTACTTGAAGTATTTACACAGTAAAAGCATAGTAAGAAACCAAATGACTCCTTCAGCTCCAACAGTTGGAAAAGTAATTAAAAAAAAAAAAAGGTTAAATAACTTATTATAAATTCATGACCAGTTTTTGCTGAATTAGTTACTAAGTGCACTCTGGTGCTTTTCTTTCCCTGTCAGGTTGTTTTACAGTAGCAGGATGATACAGGCAGCAGGCTGTCTGCAGTCAGCTTGGCCTGCACAGGGAGCAGGACTGAGGGATTCCCAGCCAAGAGAGGACAGTCTGTTGGAGCTCAACAAACTCCTGTTTGATAAGTCTTTGCTAATTTGGAAGGAGCATATCTGGAACAGGCATACTGAGGCAACAGGTGAACAGCAGTGCAAACAGCCTTTAATTTAATTCCTGTTCATAGGTTGGCTGATTTGTTTCAGAGTGGGAGAGAAACAAAACACAGTGAAGCTGACCTGGGCATGTTTGTCACTCAGGGCCTTCACTTCAGCTCTTTCCAGGTTATGCCCCCTGTAAATATAGGTTGTGCTGTTGAATGCAGAACTGACTTCAGGTCTACATAACTAAGAGTGCATACAGGTCTGTGCTGCTGTCAGGAGGGCAAGAAAAAGACTAATTCCTGAGTGTAGAATCCTAGAAGACAAGGGGGCTCTTGTGTGTGTCTCAAACACACTCATATCCGATAGCCAGATAGCTGTGGAGCCAGCCATGGATTGTTGCTGATAATAGCCAAGAATTGTTGGTAAAAATCAAATGAGAAAGAAAAGGATGTGGCTGGAGAAGAGGCCTTAAGGAGGTAGGGCACATTTCTGGGACAAACATCCTTGTTCTGGCTCATGGATACGAGCATAGCACAGCACAAGTGCAGGGATGAGGCTGGGAAGTGGGCATGGACCACCAAAGACCCCTGAAGCCCTCCAACTCTTTTCCTGAAAAGTCTAGAAGAATGGACTCTGCATGAGAACAAATCTGCATAGAAAGTGAAAAGGGTGCAGAAATAGTATGTACTCCTACCAAGCCCAGGTGTATAGGCACCCCCAGGACACTCCAGATGGTTTGCCACTGGAGCCAGGAATGGTGATCCCTCTTCCTCTTTACCTTTCATTCTCTCTCCTCATCTTTAATTCATGTCTCTTTCTCTCTTTCCTTTCATTCTACTCCTTTATTCAAAACCCACTGCCACATGTTGGTACAGGATATCAGGAACTTATACAAATTTCCATGCCAAGAGTGTAATTTACTAATAGAACTCTGAAAGCTTTTGTGGACCCCCTGACTTTTGTCATTACTTTTGACCATGAGCATTTATGAATGTTGTGTGTACCCTTCCCTTTAAGGGTAAGGGTGGGATGTCACAATGAGATAAACATAAGGCACCCATGAAACTGAGTGTAAATGCTGGCACAAGCTCCACTTCTCTGTAACATCTGGCATACAGCCCCAGTCCAGTCAACAATTGTTGTTTCACCAAGTTTCATCTCTGCCCTGGTAGCAAGAACATGGCATGGTACATATTTCACACATGTCTGCTCGTGGGCTGAGAATTATAATCTGAACAGCAAACCTGTGTTCAGATGTCACTGCTCAGAGAGCTGTCAGCTGTCAGTTGTCACTGCCTTCCCCGCTCCAGCGCAGGATAGTGTTTTTTTAGCAAAACTACCCTCAAGTCTGAGACATGAGTGCTGTCATATTCTGCCAACAGTATGGCTGCTTACAGTCGGTAGCAGTGGTGGGAATATCTCAGCCCAGCACACCCAGAGTCACAGCTCTCCCCATCGAACAGCTGTTTGGAGATCCCAAATCAGATGACACAGATGACACTTGTGCATGCTTTTCCAGTGGTATCTGATACATGTCACATACAGCACTGAGCACCCTGATGCTGAGCAGGTGTTACTAAGGAAGCCATGTCCCTGTGTGCTCCTGGCCCCAAAAGAAAGTAGTAAGACAGGATACATGAGTGCTGCTGTATGTAGAGGATAGAGTGGTGCCATAGAGTATGGATGAAGGGTTATTCTGCACATAACGGGAGGTCTGTGTTCTCTGTACCTGCAGGGAAGGAGAAAGACAGTCAGGAGGAAACTTGGTGCAAGCCTGGTCCTTGGCTCTTATGTGTTTATATGAAGCATGCTCTAGATACATTGCCAAGGATTACAACATCTCTGGAGCTTGCAGTAAATTCAGCAGTCAGCCCATTAGGCTTACAGAAGAGGATTTACAGTTATTGTGAAACTTCCCAGGAGATGCTGTTATGTATAGCCTTAAGTTCATCTTGGTGTGGAAACAGGGTACAGCCCTCGAAGGAACACTTTTATTCTTGAATTTTTGATGTAGAAACTTCTCTGGAATATATCTGTAGCTTTCCTGGCTTTAGTTTTCTCTGTGCTTTTTTTCTTCGTTTAGCATCAGTTCAGGGAAACCAGGCATAATTGTTTTGAGTTGTGATTTATGAGTAGTGTTGCTACAATGTGAGAAATATACTAGTATCCTGACAGAAATAAAATTAGTCATATGGTGTTATGCAAACTTCATATCTTTGACTTCTTTACAAATTCATCCTATAAAACTTTGACATGTGCTACCTCTCAGCAGAGGGGCTTTTCTAAAAATTATCATTTTAATCACTACAGTTACTTCATACTCTCACCAGCAAGTCAATAGTTTACTGTTTCCTTGCAAATGTGCCTCTACATTACACAAAGTGTCTAGCAGGAGACAAATTCAGACACTAAAAGCTTTTGAGTATGGATTTTTCTCAAGACACCAGATATTGATCATTGTTTGCTAGATATGTATCAAGAGATAGTTAAGAAAGTATGTTTTTTGTTACAGCGGAGGAAGAGAAATACTTTAGTTTATGGAAAGCCAAGGTCATGTTAAAGAAACTGTAGTACCTTTTAGATATCTGCTGAATACACCTGCACAGTAGACATATTTCTAGTGCTGATGCAAGTGCGTTGTGATTACTAGGCTGGGAGAGACATTGTCACATTGGACAAAGGAAAAGAATTCATTTTTGGCAGTTCAGGTACCAAGAAAACAGGTGAATAAAATGTGAAGAACATTTATCTTCTGAGAGGAAGCTGAAGGACTGAGCAGTTGTAGCAACAAAGTAATTTTCACATTTATGGCGTGTGTTTGCATTGGTATACACAGAGAGAGAGAGAGAGAGAGAGAGAGAGAGAGAGCAGTGCCTTTATATTCCTTTCCTGAAGAAGTCAGCTTAGCTTTAATGAATCATTTTATGAGTGCTATGTCTCAGCCATGATTTACATGTCCAGGTTCACCCAAGAAATCCTAGCCCCTACAAGTCCTGTAAGACTGTATTCAGAGCTGCAGCAAGGGTTGAGCCTTGGCTAGTCCACAAAGTGGAGGCAGCTGACACCACAGGAGAGTGAGTGGCTTGGGGTAGTCCTCTCTGTCCCAGGGACATCCAAGTTGTTATGATCAGTCTTGCAGAGAGAAGGCTCCTTGCAAGGATGAAGGGTCTGTTGTGCTAGCTAGAGGCAGAAGAACAAGGTAAAAACCTCATCAAGGCAGCCTGTCCATGTAGTGCCTATCTTCTCTGGCTGGAGAAGTGGAACAACAGCTCACAGTCACTCTCTTTGATCCCATCTAGGTGCTTTGCAGCATCACATAATCCTCATGTGCTTCTCTGGAAACATCTTACCCAGAATGATGACTTCTTTTTCAGCTGGAGAATGGGCAGGTCGAGAAGAGATGCTGTGCAGTATGTTTTTGAAGTGGAGATGCTGGCTAGGGAAGCTGTCCCAGCTCCATGGTGGTAATTAAACTGGATGACTGCTATCTGCCCTACAGGTAGCAAATAATGCCTCATTTTCTACTACCTGTTTAATTTTGAACAGCTTCTGGGAAAACTCTATGGTAGCTATATATTATGTGGAGCGCGGAGGTTTACATTTTAGATTTCATTTTGCTCCCTAATAACAATGTGCTATAGATTTACCACATAGCACTCTCCAAGTTAATTTGTATTTGTTCAGCCTGATGTAGAAAATCTTAAATGCATCTAAATGATAACCATTTGCCATAGTTCAGGCTGTAGCTTTCTGGACCACTTTCGTATAAGGCACATATGTAGCAGAAAATCTAGCATTTCTAGGGAGAATCATCAGTTGTACATTGGGAACAACTAACAATAAGAATGAAAAAAAATCTCCCTAAAATAAAGATTTTGTTCAGAGATCAAATACATATTAGAGTAAGTATCCACCAATTGCCAGAGGAAGGTCTGGGACTGATTACGTTTTAAGCCTGAGAAAATCCATTCATTAAAGATGACACAGTTTTAAAAATACACTTGATTCTCATGCTCATGCACCAGTCAATTTGCAGATACAGGTTTTGAACACACCACTGAAAATGGTGCTTTCACAGCCCATCGCAATTACAGCCTGTTAATTGACTGCAGCACCAAGGGATGAGGATTAAGAAAGGGTTTGGGAGGTGGAGAAGCAGGCACACCAGGGAGGATGAAAGGATACTTGCTGGAATTGGAGAAGAAATTTCTATACTCTAGCCCTTTCTCTATTATTTAGGTAAATAGGCCTGGATTCTAAACAAGATAAGATTCCTGTCAGCCTGTTTCAGGGCATTTCTCAGTACTGTAGTTAAACTCAGATGGCAACTAAGTACCATGCAGCCATTTGTGTACTTCTCTTCCCTGAGGTGGGATGTGGAGGAGAATTGGAAAATGGCAAAAACACCATGGTTGAGACAAGAACAGTTTAATAAATAAAATAAGGTAAATATCTAATAACAACAACAATGGAAAAGAAAAGGGATATAACAAAAAGATAAAGCGGAATAAAACTCAACTTTAAATAAGTGATATGTAATAAAATTGCTCACCACCGGGTTAGGACTGCTCAGTCCATCCCTGACCAGTAATGGATACCCTCTGGGCAACTTCCTTCATATAGTGAGCATAAAGTTCTGGGATATGGAATATCCCTTTGGTCAGTTCAGGTCATCTGTCCTGGCCATGCTCCCTCTCAGCTTCTTGTACATCTGCTCACTGGCTGAGCACATGAAACTGGAGAAGTCTTTGTCTTAGAGTAAGCACTCCATAACAACAGCTAAAATACCAGTGTCTTGTTGACATTATTCTCACAGTAAATGCAAACTACAGCACTGCACCAGATACTAGGAAAAAAAAAATAATTATCCCACTCGGAATCAAGGCACTCAGGAAGCAAGAAACATGGCAACCAATGCATCAGACCTTGTCTGAAAACTGGCAGTAACTGTACAGACAAGGGTCACTGAGTTGGTTTGTGTCTGTTCAAGAATTTATCTTATTATGCCTGGGCTATTTACAGCAGGAACCTCCTCCCCGTCATCTCCTATCTTCACAGGAGTTTGTAATTAAACTGCCCCTCAGAATTCTGGAACTTTTCAGCAGGATTCCAGGCAGTTCACTGGTTACAGAAAACTGCTTATGCAAAAGCTGTTGATTTTAATTAGATGAGCAAAGCCAAGCCCCAATCCCCCATCATCCCCAGTCCCCTTTGACAGATGCCTTAGGTCCAGTTCCACCAACAATTTCTGGGCTGTGCACCAGTTCTGCAAGTTCACCTGATCCTGGAGCCTTAAAGGGGCTACTCCCTGATGCAGGACTTCCTGGCTCAGAAATCTCTAATGCGTTTTTGCTATAGTATATATATATGTATATATTTATATATATACATTTTTAATATATTTAAATTTTTATGTATATGAGTGGCTAGGAGAAGAAAAAAAGTAGCAGGATAAAGAGGCAGCAAGTCCATGTTAAACTGAATTACAAGTTTGTCAATCTCTTGTCCAGGTCACTGCCCTTAGTACTTGCCAGCACCACTCATCCTATGCTTTTTTGCTGGGCCAAAGGGACCTACATGTAGTAGTAGGTTACTCCTAGGATTTGATTCTTCCTCAAGTTATTCATGCTCTCCTCCTGACTTGCCTCATGCAGAATGGCACACCTTGGTTTATTGATGTGCCTGAGCAATTCCACAAAGAGTGGCATTGCAGCGCACTCAAGGGAGGTTTTGCACTGTCAGCCGTCACTCTGACTAGCTCTCAGTGGGGCCAACTCCCCTCACGTGAGAACAGCTCCATAAGAAGAGCTGGCTGGAGTCATTGTTAAAGAAAGGAGAAAGGGGGAAAAAAAAGCACCTTACTTGGCACCCTGTATCATAGCAGCTGGGTGTCCTCTGTCTCCGCTCTCCCAGCTTCTGGATGAGTTACATATGGAGCATTTGAGCAACGCATAGGCTTCATAAAATGAAGTGATGTTCCTTCATGAATATTTCAGTAATTTCATCAGATTACAGATACAATGTTTTTTTGTTCCCTAGAGTTTCATCATTATGCCTTTTTCTGTGATTGTAGATAGTTATGTACTGCAGTTCTGTTTTCCTTCATGACTCTGGGCAAAAGCTTTCTACACCAATTGGTGATATGGGTGTCTCTGTTTCCTAATTTCTGGATGAAAGAGGATCTTGTTCTAATTGGTTGGTTCCTATATTTTTTATTTTTTTTAACAAAATCAGATATTATTAACAATATATTATTGTTATAATATATTGTTAATATAATAATTAATAATAATATATTATTCCAGCACCAGAAAATGTTTTCTAAAGTAGAGACTTCTACTTTTGGCAGGCATAGCCTAGGAAGAGACATTGGTTCTTGTGATTTTTGGAAAAAAGTTTTCACTGGGGGAAAACAGCTCTGGCCTTAGCATCTCCTGTGCTGTCCATGCAGAATAATTTTCAGTAGTAGGGAGGCCAATGTCACCTCTGTCTTTATTGATGATTTGCATGTCTTGTTCATGGCTGAGCTCTATATCTGCCACTTTTCATGCTGCTTCTACTGACAGTATTATTATACAGACTTTTCAATACTTTGCCCAGACATTATCACTTCTAGCAGTGCATGGCTTCCAAGACTTGGCAGACATCTATTGCCTTTTTGCAAGCACAAATCCATTTCCCTTAATAACCTCTCTCCCAGCTCCTTGTCAGTCACATGGAAAACAATTTTGTCTCTAAGCATATCATTTTTGGTAATCTCAGACTGTTGCTGCTGCTCATTGTGTCTCAGTTTGGCTGTATATGTGTCAGTTCCATTTGTTACAACATGATGAGGCAAAAATTGCTGCTGCTCAAATAAAATGTTCAATTTAGGGTTACAGTGTTTCCTAAATATTTTTAAAATGTCCAGCAAAATAAATTTATCTTCTAGTTGCAGTGCTGATACTATGTGTTGATAGAGTTCAAGAACTTCCTCACCCACTGTGTGGAGAGAAACCCATGCACCATTGTTGCTTGAAAACTTTCTCATATTTCACTTAACTTTTAGGCTTTAATTATCTAGTAAAAGCATTTACACTCTTTCTCCAGTTCTCTCCTGTAACCCAGGAAATCTAGTGGCTGCCTGAATAAATCTGGGATGCATTGCTTCGGCTTTGGGCTGTGCAACCAGTTCTGCACTTTTCTCTCCTTCTGTTCTCTTTTTAAACCACATGTTAGAATCCCATGGTACATAATATGAATATTGTCACTATGATCATAATCCACGAGGTAAATGAGGGTCTGTCAATGCACTAAACTTTTTCTAATATTTCATAAGTTTGTGAGTGAAATGTAATATCCTTCTTTTGGCGCCGGTCATAATTTCCCCCTCTTCATGCATATCTACTGTATAGCCTGTAGTGAGCAGGATGGGAATGTATCGGGGGTGGATCAGTCTCAGGCCTGCTTGAGCAGGTCTGCTGGAGGGCAGCACGTCATCCCACTGCACCAGACTGCAGAGTGACACTGCCCTTTCCCTTTGCAGGACACAGGGTGGAAGGTAGAGTTGTCATGACCTCACCTGATTCCTGGTTGTGGTGGAAAGAAGTGGCAGCAGGAGAGTGCTGCACCTTCACTGATCCTTGTGGCAATCCTGCCAGTGTGGACTAATGGGTGGAAACAACAAATCTGTAATTTTTGCTCAGGGTAGAAACAAAAGCTGAAGAAGCAGTTGCAAACTAAAGATGTGCAAGTGCCTTTGGGCAGGCAGGGAAGGAAGGCGAATATCTGCTTTAGCAAGTGAAAAGAGTGCCAGTTTACAGCTTTGCACACACTTTGCTGATAGGAGCCACAGATGCTGTCCTGCCTGCTCTGAATCATCAGTGGCCTCAGCTGACAACACAAGAAAAATAGACAAAGACTTTTAACTGCAACAGAGTCATTTTTCCATACCAGATCCGACAATATTTTAAATAAATTTAATTGAATCCACTGCATTGTGAACAATGGCAGTTGTGGGAATGAGAGATGCATGTGGTCTTTTTTGGGAAGAGTTCATGGTCCTGCTTACCCTGTGGATTTGCTTTCACGGCCTGATGTCTGTGAGAGCTTTAGCTGAGGCCAGCGACAGTGTGAACAGCATGGTGCAATTCCCTCTGTGTGACTGGGCTGGCACCACAGAGGTTGGTGCTGCTCCTCTGCATTCACGGTCTGCTTCCTTTGCAGCCTCACTGCATGTCAGTACGGCAGCCACAGCCTGAAACCTCAGCAGCAGCATCCCTTCTCACCCACCACTGCACCTCATCTGTTCCTGGGTCAATATCCTTGTGAAGGGCAGGAGTAGTTCCAGTAGCCATGTCCTTCTCACAGCCAGGTCTTTTGTGAGGATGCATCCAGCATAACACAGGTAGAAACATCAGCCATGCATGAGTGAAAAAGGTGAAGAGGGTTATGTTTTGGCTCTTATAAGAAGGGCTAAGCAAGGTCAAGGTTATAAAAGATGTCAGACTGCTGCCAAGTTCCTGCCAGTTGTTGGCCTTACATGTGTGGAGTCTCAGATTTCTATCAAGTGTATAGAGACAGACTCACCACAACCCCCAACCAAGTGCTGTGGCAAAACTATTGAACCTGGAGGAAGAGCTGTTCTAACGGGTCATGTTGGTATACCACCCATGCCCTGGCTTTTTTCTCTATTTTGTGCAAGCTCTGAATTTGTGTTAAATCTGTTAGTGGTCCTCTCCTCCTCTTTTTTTTTTTTTTTTTTTTTTTTTTTTTTTTTTTTTTTAATCTCCCTGTGTCTTCATCTAGGACTGGTCATGCAACCAGATGAACTATTATATTCACATTATATAGTTTATCAGAAGAAATAAAGGTGGATTTTTGCAGCACAGGAAACATGGTAGGAAGATACATTCCAAGTGGTTTAGATCTCAAAGAAAGGCTTAAGAATCTGTTTTCCAATAATGACAAATAATTTAATAGTGACTTTAGTGATAACGGAAATGAAAATAAGTAGGAAGTTTATGGCCTGTAGGTAGCAAATCTGCTCTTATTTTTTTTTTCTCTCTGTTCTGTTACTCAGATTCTCTTTCCTAGTTTCTTTACTCTCTTGAATGTATTTTCTCACAATTTTGTATTGATCTTAAACATTATGAAGCCTTTACCTTCTTTCTGAACTGGTGGAGGAGAAAATACAGAGGGAGTAAACAACATAACTAGGGCTATCCTTAAAAAGAAGTATTTAAACAAGCACCTAGGGTGAAATAATTAATGTAACAGGATATGACAGGGCTATGAGATTACTTGGAACTGTCTGCACAATGAGCAGATGATAGCTCTCTGAGTTCAGACCTCTTGGGAGGGCCCAGAGACAGGTACCTAGATTTGTTGTGGCACTAATACAGCAGAAAGGTTTTGGGCTCAGAGCTGTCTTTTAACCAGATATCTCAGACATCAGTTATCTCGTCACGTACTTTGTAAGGCATTGTTTCTAGTTTTCTCTCTGCATGATAGATAGATAGATAGATACCCCATTCCCTTATTCCAAACCAGGAGTGCCTGAGATCTCAGACTAACTCTGTCATCCTTGGAATTGCCTCTGCTGCCCTATTCCCCTCCGCACACAGACTTTCCCTCCTCTTGAAGAAGTACATGATGGGGGAGGGTAGCGTGAGGACATATTACATAACTTTGTTCTGCATTTGTGTTGCTAGTGGTTACCTTCTGAATTCTGGTATTACCATACCCATTTCAAGTCCCCTGACACCTGTAGGGTTGAAGTAGAATGAGGCATTATAGTATTATCACATTAGTCACAGAGTGCATATTGTATTGCACATAGATTAGTAACTAAAAAGGTAGCTTTAGCTGTCTGGATGGGTCAGGAGAACCTGATTTTCCAGGGTTCTCCCTGTAGAAAGAATGCCAGCTGAAGCCTTTATGGCATCACTAGAATTACACAAAGGGAGTCTTCTGTGGCAGGGTGCTTTTTCCTGAAAGAGCTAGCAAACACCAGCATTTTTCTCAAATGGAGTGAGTCAAATTGAGATTAGCTCTGGCATCTCTCTAAGTGGTCCTTCAGAAGTGACTGGTGAGGATGGAGTAATGCACTTCACTCATAAGAGAGAAGCAACAGTATACTTCAGTATATTGGTATAAAGTAGTAAGCTGACAAAGTTTAATGGTGAAGTGGCAGTGGTTGAACTGCATGGTACACTTGATTATTGATTTCATAGGGATAGGGCCGGACAAAACATTCAGGGAGAGCCTGCCATTGAGTCATAAGCTTCAGAAAGGATCCCATTGCTTTCTAAACTTCACAGAAGTGAATCTAGATGCACCTGGGTTCAATTCTAGCCCTAGAATTGGTCAACACTTTATATCTAAAGGATTGTATGAACAAAATAATCTCTTTACTTAGCTAAAATTCCTAAGTTTAGTATGCTACTAATCACTCACCAAAAATGTGCCAAGGAATTTCTTGGCCTCAAAGAGTAACCTGGGGAGGTGTCTCTGCTCAAGAGGACCTCCTGTTGTGCAGCCTGCTGCCGGTGAGCTCTGGGCTGTCCACTTCTTACAGAGTAAGATGGGTATGGAGACAGAAACATCTTGGCAGCAAGAGAGTTTCTGCTGGTAGAAACTGTTTTACTGGAATGCTTCACTTCAATGTCAAGTTCCCTTTACATTACCTTTCCAATAAACATGTCTTCTGCTCTTTGCTGTGTTCAAGTTCAAGGATGAGTCAATGCAGAGACCATGCAGAGAGAGACCCAAGCCATAAGTAATATTTTGAAGGCTAGTCACTGTTTTGACTGCCTGCAGTTGAATTCCTCTCTGAGACTTGCCAGTGGACCACCCTACTGGCTTCATTTGGTTGGCACAGCAAATGATCAAGGCATGATGCAGCTGAGCTCAGCAAGAGTGTCTGCAGCACCTTGTTCTGTCAGAGGGTTTCTTGCTATGATGTTCAGCAGGAAGCCATGTATTAGTGATCTGCCTCCTTCCACTGTCTTATGGTGCTATGTCTGGCGTTATCTGCTACTCACTAATGGTGTAGGACATATTAAAATTGTTCTAACTGCTCTGCTTTCTGTTCAACTCCCATCTTTTAGGTAAGTCTGTCACTTGGAAACAAGATATTTTCTTTCTATGTTGTAATGCCCCTGCGCATGAGAAATGGAAGCAATGCTGAGGAAGACCTTTGTAGTCCTGTTAATTTCCTGTTTGCTGTAGTTAGCTGCAAGACCAAGAAAATTGTTGGATGATCTTTCAATGCTTCTTCCAGAGGGCTTAGGAGGTGACCAGCATGGCTGCTATCCAAGATATACTTACTGAAGTTGTGCTGAGTCTGCTGCTAACAGTGAAATTTCAGGGTCTCCGAGCTAGGTGAAACTCTGACTGGAGCTGCACAGATTGCACTCCCACTGAAGCTGAAGTTTTCAATGGATTCAGACTGTTAAACTACATTTAAACAGTGTAATTTGCACAAATTTTCCATCAAATAATTTCATCCAAATTGCCCACTAACTTGCCAAATTATCCTGCAATTTATTGCACCAATTTGTGACATTTAGATGGTCCAAAGGAACAGAGAATAAAAATTTACTCTAAGTCTAAAAAAGTCTTATAGTTTGGTCAAGTAATGATTATTAATCTGTTAAATGAGGCTGACACTATTTCAAATTATATACAGTCAGTTTTTCCAGTCCATGTCTGAATTCACCATTTATGGAGACTTCTTTATATTGAACACCTCTTGCTTGCTCTCTTTGCTACATCTGAAGCTGACATTACTCAGATCATAAGGTTGCATTCATTTGCTGATCAGTAGCTGACCTTTTAGTAGTGAGTTTTAGTAGCCCTGTTACAGATCTGGTTATATTCATAAAGTTGTATTTTCAAGTCCTCTGCTCTCTTCCCATGCCTGTGCTCCTCTGTGTTACATTTTTATTCTAGGTTGACAAGTAGTTAGGAAGAATACCTACTTGCTATTGCTGTCTGTCATTCAAAAGCAAAAACAACATTTAGGGTCCTGTCCCCGTGAAGACTATATAGTTCAGGCACCCAGCTGCCGTTTGTATTCAACAATTTCCTCATTTATCAATAAACTTCCAGAAGAGATCAACAGGAAAATAATATAGCTATTCTTTTCCTGACAGAAATGCTTTTCCTTTATTTTCTTCTAGCAATGCAGTGTGAAGCATCCTGAAAACCTGCAGTTCTGGAGTCCTTTAAAAATGATTTTTGATGGTATTTTAAACTAATTCAATTTTCTTTTATATATTGAAACATTTGGTTTTTAAAAAATTAATAGTCCTCTTCTAGTTACAGGCTGAATATCTTAAATACTTTATTTTAAATAGATAAACTGTTCTCATTTGTTTCACCTCTTTTTTCCCTTTCTTTTTCCAATAACTCTCCTGAAACAGACTTGTTTTTTCTCTTGAAAGTAACTGAGCTACTAGATTACAAAGGCTCACACTTAGGATACCATACTTACTTACAAGAGGTCCACATTTGCAGAAAAGTGTGCTGTTTTGTCCCTTTCATTTAAAAATGGTGGTTTTCTACTTTTATATATATATACACTGGAATTTTGCAGGTTTTATAAGACTTGAAATTTTTATTCTGCTTCTTAATTCAATTGTGTTCAGCTGAATTAGAAAATAACAAAAGCATTGCAAGCTTGTTTTCTTGAAGATGGAAGTGAAAAGTAGTAGTAGGTGATCAGTATTTGAAAAGGCTGAAAGAAGAGCCTCCCTCACTTAGGACAAAACAGCCATTTCCTGGGAAAGAAAACAGTGCAGGAACTGCACAGAAAATGAAAGAGCACTAGTTGGGTACAGAATATGAATTGCTAAATGTCTGCACATCTGGGCAAATCCATGCTCATGTTCAGAGCTGCAGCAGCAGGAAGCAGCTGCAGCTTTGTGCAGGACTATTTTGGGACCTTGCTTCCTCAGATGGAGATGGCTGTTTGCCAAAGCATCTCAATCGAAGATTCTTCCTTGGACATTTGTGGGAAAACACAGTTTCTCAGCAAATAGGTTTTAACTCATTTTTTCTGTAAAAAGTGCTACTCTCTGATCTTACAGCTTCCATATGTTATAGAGCCTCTGGTGAAAGCTTGTGAGATGTTTTCCCAGCCTGGACAATCCCTTGGGGAAAATGGGCCATCTTGTCAGATAATGTCTTTTCTTTCATGGTAGCTATGGTAACCAGTGGCACCTGAGCTCAGATTGACCGGAGGAGCTGCACGGCAGGTTGTGTCACCCAAATATTTTCAGAATTTTCCCATTCATGGAAATTGTCTGCTTCATGCTACATGAGGGTTTTTTTTGTTTTGTTTTGTTTTGTTTTGTTTTGTTTTGTTTTTATTTGGTTTTGGAGTTTTCTCCCACATTTTCTCTAGGATGAGTGAAACTCTACTTCTACTGTCATTAGCAGTGGCTAGTGATTCTGTTTGAGGTCTGCATGCACATTAACATTGCAGTAAATCGGTATACACCTAAGAAAAAAATTGACAATTTTTTAAAAAGCAAACTGTTCAAACAAATATAGGCTGGATACTCCCCTCACTGGCACTTCATAAATAGTTTATTACTTTTGAAGTTTAAAAATATCGTATCTGGAGCTGCTAAATGTCCTTGATTTCTCTGCTTTTAAGTAAAAGTGCGTATGGTTGCACATCAGCCATCCACAAAGCTCTGATTAATGTGATGTCTAAGACAGTAAGCATCAAAGGGAAGTACTGTGTTTTAAATCACTCTTTCTTCCAACAGCAGAGTTCACCAGTGCCTTGAAGGCTGTGCTCTCCCTCTGGAAAACAAGAATTTCTCTTCTTTCACTTTTCAATGATTCAGAAATATCAGATGTTCATACAATATGCTGCTATGTGCAATGCAGCAAAAGAAAATTCAGAAGAGTTGCTCAAGTCCTGGGTTAGAATTGCAGTGGGAGTTGGTCACTATACAGGCTGCTTTCGGCAGCTCAGGTGTCCTGACTGCTCAGGGTGGGTTCTCCATTAGACAATTCTAGTTCACCCTGGGGCAGAGAGCTTCCTTGCTATTATTAGAGTGGGAGACTGTCTGGGAGCTGCACCAGGGCTGCATGCTTCAGGGAATACTAGTAGGATGGCTCAGTGTCTCAGAGCTGCAGCTCTGCTGGCAGAACTGGAAGCACGTCTCTGGAAAGGTTTGGAACAGCTGATGGAAACGTTATAGTTTAGTTATGACAAGGTTTCCTCTTTGAAGGGACCCTGCCCTCAGCTTGACTGTCATCTCAGACATGGAGAGTAGATAGTAGATTTGCATTTGAACATTGTCATGGTTGTTATTTGTGTTTATTAAGAGTGCCAGCTGGCTTAAGACAGGGAAGTGGCCACAGTGCCACAGTAGCCTCTATAACCACTGTGAATATCCATGAGCCTGTGCCCTGTCTGTCCACAGGGAAAGATGGGCCTTGCAGAGGCTCAGCTGGAGCTGGAAGGCTGCTCAGTGGGTTATGCTGCCTTCTCTTACACTGCCTGCTTGTGCTCCTCTGCTGGACCTCCTCCAGCACCTAGGAGAGAGCTGGATGGGGTTGTTGGCAGAAAGGGGGTGTGCAACATGCGTAGATCAGCCCAGCAGAGGGGAGGCAGCTTTTAGAAACCACTAAAAAGATAGTGAAATAGGAATTTGCAACTTCATCCTAAACTCCATAACACAGTATTCTTCTGGGGAGATCCTGATTATTCCTTTTGATGCTGACGTGAGCCCTCTGTTCTGAGAAATATGAAGGAAGGCACTTAGGCCACAGTATGGAGTTCCACCTTGCAAAACAGCCTTAAGTACTTTTACCACTCACTCACATCTGAGCTGCAGAAAGAAGATTAACCAGGGCCTAGCATCTTGTGTAACCCTTGCTGTTTTTAGGATTAATCTTTGCACAAAATATTTGTTTAAATCCTGATGAAACTTACTAGTAAGGCTGAGAAACTGTTGTACTATGCAATAACTCAGTAATATTTGCATTTTCTGTAATAGCAAATTCATTCTCTGTAAAACCATTTCAAGGTTGACAGAAGGACTGATTGCTGCTGATAAATTGATAATTTATCATTCTAACCTGTTATAAAGTATTAAGCAGGTGAATTTGCTGTTACCTTAACTCTCTCCCCCTTGCATATGGATTATGATTTAGTATATAATAATGCTATCAGCATTATTCAAATAATGCATTATGCTACCATATATTTTGCAAATGTATTCTGGTAATTTGGTGTAGTTATCTCTTGATTTAGCTCTCTTCCATCCCCCAGTTACCTTTTGTCTATATCCTGCTTACCATAATTATTTGTTTCTAGACTTCATCTTCTGAGAGGTGGCACTGCATCCAAAGAAGGGAGAAGGGGAGTGCTTGTTGATATTTTAGTCTTTTTTAGGGCTGAGAGAGTAAGTGTTCTATTGGAGGCATGGGGGTGCAGTGCACAGTTGGTAGGTTAGGTGCTGCTTACCAACACTGGCTGGGCTGTGTGTGCACAGTAAATGTTCTGCCCTGAATGAAGAAGTAACAGGTGATGGGGAAAAAGCTGCACATTTATCTTCCCATACCATCAGCTGCCTGCTATCCTCTCTCCCTCTCTCCAATCCAGAGGGCAGGGCTATTAGACAGTTTCTTCCCTAAGCCCATCACAGCAGCGATGTCCAAAAGCCCTCCCACTGTTTGGTTTGGTTTTTTACCCGTACTATTCCCTTTTCTCTACCCTCTGGCTAGTCTTCAATACAGGGAAGGTCCACAGGCTACCAGGTAATGAGGAAAGTTCATTGCAGTTCCTGGCTGGTTAGTAGTAGGAGAATGGGTATATATGTCTTTACAAACAAACTCTAACTAGGTAGCCTGAAAGAACCAATCATGTTCTGCAAGAATGGGTGTGAGGGTCCTTACAAACCTCAAACCATCCAAGTTTGTTACAGAATCCAGCTGGGTCTAAACTTTTAAGCTTCAGGGAAGAGTGTGCATGCTTAATGGCTTGTGAGTAGTAACGTTTCTGCCAGGGTGGGCTTTGAGCTAATTTTAATGATCATACAATGTATGATATGTGGGGGTACATGTTAAAGGGGGAATATGTATTAGGCAGTCTGGGTTCCTCAGTCAGTTGAGAAAGGAAGAGAGCAAGCTGTGGTTGGGAATTTAGAATAAAAAGGGAGCTACATGTTCCAAAAACTCGAGAGATGTCACAGGGTTATTGACCCACTGGACTCTCTTTTATATTTGAATAAAGTTGATTCTTGCAGGACTTTGTCTTCTTTATGGACAGTGGCCTTTGGCAGTGTGATTTTTTGCACAACTGGGGACTCATACAGGAAAGCTTTCACCTTCCAGGGATGGCAGACCACAAACAAAGTTCCTGGTGCACCTCACCCACTATTAGATGACCACTCCCTTCAGTGGCAGCCAGCACTGAATGACTGATTGGGTACTTGAGGGCACCAGGGAGCGACAGACCAAAGGGGTCTGCGAAAAGGTCCACAGGGAGGGAAAATCTCATCACAGACTGCAATGGGAAATTTTGGGGACTAAGCACGAAAGGATGGCCAGGGGAAGCAGTGAAGGAAAGATGAGGAGGGATGTCAACAATAGTGATTGCAATCATGGAGTATCTCCGGATAGTTCCTTGGGGAGAATGCTGAGGTTCTGAGATAGTTCCTGCATTCCCTCAGAGGTGACTAAGGAAATAATCATAGAATATTGTTATTTTATCTGGCCAGAATATGATCTGTCAAGTGGATTTAAATGGCCTCCTTCTGGGACAGATGATGTTACTCTTTGTCAAAATTTTCATTATATTAAATTATACTGGGAAAGGATTGGTTGAAAAGAAATGTGGTTAAGGCAAGTACCAGCAGGAGTCCATGTAGTAAGAAAAAAGAAGGAGGAAAAGGAAATGGAGAAAAATAGGGAGAACTGGGACGTTTTCCAGTACCTTCTCTTCAAAATCTACAAAGATCCAGAGTAGGATACAGATCCCCTGTATCTCCAACTTCCAGGACAGGGAAAACAAGAAAGTACTGTTCCTACAGCCCCCCTCAGATACAGCAAGGCGAAAGGACAGGATACCATATCCCACTCCAGAACTAGAGAAGGAACCCAGTGTAAGACATAAGTGCCCCTAGGACACTAGGAGACAGAGATCCATCAGATGCCCGTATGTCAGGTTCCATTGGGAGGCCAGGGTTTTTAATTCTGCCAGTTATCATTCAGGTTATAAGAGGGTTGAAAAAGGAATAAACCCCTATATTTGGATGACTCCATAGGGGTGGGGGAAAAGATAGAGGAATATTTGAGAAGTGCAGATTATACTTGGAAAGATTGGGATTTCCTTTAGGGCATTTTTTTTCAGGATATAGGAAAATTGGATGATTTGCAGAAAGCTCACCAGCTGTGGAAGGATGAACACCCAGAGGCCATGGGAAGGGCTGGACAAAATTTACCTGCAGTGGTTGATGCAATTCCCCAGGCAGATTCTCAATGGGACCTGAATAATTAAGACTGGCCTACATTTGAGATGACAATGGCTATTTAATTAGAGCAATGAAAATGGTGGTTCCTAGAACTAACAACTGTATGTTCTTACAGCAGAAAAAAAATCAAGAGTCCCTTCTCATTGCCTAGAAAGGACTAGGGGTGCCTTGAGGAAAGAAGGAAGTCCCTCTTGGACACTGAGGTCCCAGCCTTTGATACATTGCTGAAGGTAAAGTTTGTTACCAAATCCTGGCCTGATAAAAGAATACAGAAATATGGGGAGTGGCAGGATAGGCCCCTCAGTCAGCTGGTTAGAAAGACCAGCTCTATGAGGTCTGGTCTTTCTAACCAGAGCAGGTGTATGTAAGAAGGGATGAGGAAAAGGCAAATGTGAAGGCAAGAATAAGGACACAGTTTTTGCAACCCCTGAAGCGAAAAGTGCAGTAATGTGCAGGACAAAAGGGAAGGGGGAATTAACCAGGAATTAACTAGGAATTTAACAGGAATATATCTTCCCCAGTGGTAGAGGGTCAGCCAAGAGAGCATTGAAGAGTTAATGTCTATTTATAAGAAAGAAGGACATTGGAAGAGGGAAGGTCCCCAGGGGTAAGTGGGCCCTTGTGAGGATGAAGTCCACTGGCTGATGGAAATGGTTAGTTAGGGATGTCAGGGACTTCCATTATACCAAGGATCCACCACACAGGAGTCCTTAATAACATACAAACTAGGTCTGGATCAAGAGGAAATACACTTTCTAGCAGACACAGGAGCTTCTTGGTCTACTTTGAACCTTATGCCAAAGTGGGGGCAATTGTCAAAATGGTCTTTGGTTATTCAAGGGATAGATGGAAAAGATGAGTGAGCGTGTCTCATTCAACAACTCCTAGTGGATGTGGGAGAGAAATACAGGATGCATGAATTTTAACTTGTTCCAAATTCTGATTGTAACCTATTGGGAAGAGAATTAATGGCTAAATTGGGAATGCAAATTTCAATTATAAAAGGTGATACAGAGGCTAAATCTTCTGTAACACTGTGTAAAGCTAAAGTGGATCCAGAAGTGTGGGCAGTCTCAGGGAAACATGGAAAATTAGGTATGGAAAATTATACTCTGCAGATTGTTTTGAAATAACCTAGGTAAGTGGTTTCTAAGAAACAATGCCCTATTTCAAGAGATGGAAGAAAGGGATTACAGCCTGTTCTTGAGACTTCAATAAAGACAGATCTTTTGGAGCCATGCATCTTTTGGAGAGTGTCCCTATAATTCTCCCATCCTGATGGTAAAAAAACAGATAGAACCTATAGAATGGTGCAGGACCTAAGAATAATAAATGAGATTATTAATCCAAGGCATCCCATGGTCCCAAATCCTTATACTGTCTTGAGCCATTTTCCTTCCTTCATTTAAATGATGCTTTCTGGGAATGCCGACTTAGAGGCTAGTAAACAGTATTTTACTTTGGAGTGAAAACTCAAAGATGAAGAAGAGAAAATAAGAAAGCAGCAATTGACATGGGCAGACCTTCAGCGGGGATATATGGTCCTATTTGGACTAGCCTCACAAAAAATATTAAAATAATTTACTCTGCTCCCGGGGATTAGGACTGCATCCACTGCAACATGTGGATGTTTTGCTCCTATCAGGAGAACAAGAGGAAGTGGTAGAAGAAGCCACTGTGAAATTGCCTAATTTTTTAGCTAAAAAGGAGCTTAGAGTACCTGAAAAGAAAGCACAAATGGTGGAGAAAAAGGTTAAATATTTGGGGTATACTTTGACTGAAGGCTTGCGATATATTGACCTAGAGGGGGTCCAAGGAATTTTAGAAGTACTGTTACTCAGGACTAAAAAGGATTTGTGACCACTTTTAGGACTAACAGGGTGTTGCAGAACCTAGATTGAGGACTTTTTTCTCTTAGCCAGACCCCTGCATGACCTTTAACAGAAGACAGCCCCAGTGTTGTGATATGGACATCAGAAGGAAAGCAGAACCTCAAAACTTTAAAAAGCAGATTAACCAAGGCTCCAGCCCTAGCCCTTCCAGACAGGGAAAAGGAATTTGAATTACATGTGGATGTAAGGGGTTTAACAGGGCCATGCCAAAGGTATTCTAGTGCAAGGACATGGGGTACTCAAAGACAAATGGTTTATTTTTCCAAAATATTAGGGCCAGTGGCCAAGATGGCCCCATTTTTTACAATATCATGCAGCCACAGCTTTATTGGTGACTGAGACATGAAAATTAACAGCAGAAGGATCTCTTATGGAGACTTTAGTCTCACATCAAGTTAAGGCTTTGTTAACCAAAAGAGCTTCAAAAGAGGTGACCGGCATTAGGTTATTACAGTATGAAACTTGTTTGATGGAACAGGAGGATTTAGAATTGAGAAGCAGGAAAGAATTTAACTCTTTTAGCCTGGAGAAAGGTTTAACCCAGCCTCCAGTTTAACTGGTCCCAAACCACCTGAAGGAAACTCATGGCTGTATTCAATTAATAGAGCTCCAGACCCCAGCTAGAGAAGATTTACAGGATACCACTTGGCGAAAAGGTGTTTATTGATGGATCTTCAAGAGAAATAGATGGAAAATTAGTTACAGGGTATGCTATAGTAAAAGGAAGGCATTTGTGTGAAAGAGGGAATCTACCATCCGCATGGTCAGCACAGGCTGCAGAATTGTATGCCTTAGTAAGAGCCTGCAAATTGTGTCAAAGAAAGGAGGCAGTATATTTACAGATTCAAAGGATGCATGTGGGGTGGTACATGCATTTGGAAAACTGGGACAAAAGAGTTCCATTAAATTGCAGATGCAAAACCTTAGCTCATGAGGGTTTAATGACTCACCTGTTGGAGGGAGTCAATTTACCAAAAGAGGTGGCAATAATACATGTTAGGGGATATCACATGGGATACTCAGGGGAGGCAATAGCTAATTCAAGGGTGGATGAAGAAGCTCAGAAATCAGCACTTTTCCCAGAAATCTCTAAGAGCTTCCTTTTGCTCCCAGTGGCTCAAAGGGTGCTGGATGGTAACCAAGTGGATACTGAAGGTTTTGCCCATACAATTATTAAAACAACTCCATGAAGGGAGTCACTGGGGCTGTTGGAAACCTTCCTCAAGGTGTATGCTGCCTTGGGTCTTTTTTCTCTGGCAAAGTGAGCAACAGAAGGTTGCTTGATATGTGCCAAAGGCAACAGGCAGGTTACAGAGAAAGCTGTCAGGGAGGGAGGCCTTGGGCTCTATGCCCATTTTGATGCTGCCAAGAGGATTTTAGTGAAATCCCCTAAGTGGGGAGACTTAAATAACTTCTGGTGATAGTCTGAGCTAACAGGGTCACCGGAAGTGTTTCCAGCTTTTTCAGCAGCTACTGGATGAGATATTAATATAGTTTTGGAACCAATAATTGCAAAATTTGGGATTATGAAAGCAATAGACTCTGATAGGGGAACTTATTTTACAGAAAAATTCCTCAAGGGCAGCTTTAGGAATATAATGGGACATCCATATCCCCTGGCACTCACAGAGTTTGGGCCAAGCAGAAAGAATGGAGAGTGGAGAAATAAAGAAATCCTTTTTGAAGCTGGTGTTGGAAACTAAGATGCCACGGATATGGTTTTTGCCATTCACTTTAGCCAGAACACGAGCCAGATGCAGAGAAGATATCAAATTTTCTCCCTTTGAATTATTGTTTGGGGTTCCTTACCCTGCTACCCTTACCTTGTCAGCCCAGCTGGGGAGGTGGAGACAAGGGGTGTATATTTAAAACTGTAGATGGCCAGAATACTGTCTCTCATGAAATCTCTTTAACAGGAAGCCAAATTAGCACACACCCTGCTTTTGGACTTTACTGAGTCCTAGCTAAGAACTGGAAAGAAGCACTGCTGGTGGCAAAGTGGCATAGGCCATACTAATTTGCCCACAGAAACCACAGCCATGAGAGCCGAACATGGGTGGATCCATCATGTTCAAGTCAAGGTCTCTACAACTGCAGAAATTTGGACTTCAGATGGAGGAAAAAGATGGGAAAAAGACTCTGGCTAACTCTCTACAAAAGTGGACCAGATCAGTAGCCACAGAGCATCTACAAGGACCTCCCTCCACTTGGGATTTCCAGTGACTGCGGGGCTAATACAAGCTGTCACTCTTTCCTTTGTGCTAAGTTGTTTCTGTGTATTTACATGCCACATCTGGGGTGGAGGACAACATGCAAATTAAATCAGTTAATCTTGCTGGCAAATAGATGACAATGGAAAAGTGTTAAAACAAATAGCGAAAGAAATAAGAAAGTTAGCACATGTACTGGTCCAGACGTGGAAAGATTGTGAGTGGGACATATTTTTGTGGTTATCTGGTGGGCCATGGATCAAACAAATGCTATTCTTTTACCTTTTTGCAATAACAGCTTTAATTTTTATACCATGCCAAGACTAAAAAAGTTGAGTTAATGGTAATTAAAATTTACAATGACAAGTATTAAGAAATAAGAAGAGGAGAGATTTGTAGGAGAATGGGTATATATGTCTTTACAAACAAACTCTAACTAGGTAGCCTGAAAGAACCAATCATGTTCTGCAAGAATGGGTGTGAGGGTCCTTACAAACCTCAAACCATCCAAGTTTGTTACAGAATCCAGCTGGGTCTAAACTTTTAAGCTTCAGGGAAGAGTGTGCATGCTTAATGGCTTGTGAGTAGTAACGTTTCTGCCAGGGTGGGCTTTGAGCTAATTTTAATGATCATACAATGTATGATATGTGGGGGTACATGTTAAAGGGGGAATATGTATTAGGCAGTCTGGGTTCCTCAGTCAGTTGAGAAAGGAAGAGAGCAAGCTGTGGTTGGGAATTTAGGATAAAAAGGAAGCTACATGTTCCAAAAACTTGAGAGATGCCACAGAGGTATGCCCCAGTGGACTCTCTTTTATATTTGAATAAAGTTGATACTTGCAGGACTTTTCTGTCTTCTTTTTCGACTGTGACCTTTGGCAGCATGATTTCCCACATATTAGCATGAGTCAGTCATGAATAGGGAAATCTTGAGCTCTGTCAGGCCGGTGCTGTGACCACCTCCCTGGGGAGCCTGTTCCAATGTCCAACCACCCTCTGTGTGAAGAACCTTTTTCTAATATCCAACCTAAACCTGGCAGAGTTCATATCATTCGCTTGGGTCCTGTAACTGGTGACCACTGAGAAGAGATCAGTGCCTGCCCCTCCTCTTCTCCTCACAAGGAAGTTATAGACTGCAATGAGGTCTCTTCTTGGTCTCCTCCACCTTGAACAAACAAAGCGACATCAGCTGCTCCTTGTTTGTCTTCCCCTTGAGGCCCTTCACCATCTTCACTGCCTTCCTTTGGTCACTCTCTAAAAGCTTTATGTCCTTCTTATATTGTGGCACCCAGAGCTGCTCCCAGCACTCACAGTGAAGCAGCCCCAGTGCAGAGCAGAGCGGGACAATCCCCTGTCCTGCCTGGCTGCGATGCTGTGCCTGATGCACCCCAGGACATGGCTGACTTACACTAACACTAGTGTTAGTGGTTAGCTATGCAGAGTCGTGGCTGGATGCCCACACCTGGAGACACATTGTGGACTTGCATGTTCCCCACTGGCTGTGGGGTAACAGATTATGGCCAAAATGTGCTCTTTTTCTCAGATGGTTTTCTCATATCAGTCTCATTTTGGACAAAATCTTTATATTGCAGTTAGAGGTTGGCGAATAACTGTGATGTGTTTTTACTAGGTTCATTCCTGCTCGTGCTGGCCAAAGGGATAGCTGTTGAGAATATTAGAAGGTTCACGCATTTTGTTTATTCAGATGACTTCTCTGAGTAATATCATTACCAGTCTAAGTACTCAGAGTGAGAACTGCATTATCCACCACAATCTCCAAATATATCAAAAGAGACTTGGAAAGAGATATTTTTAATTGGAAAAGCTTAGAACAGATGATAGCCACACATTAAAACTACTATCCACCATTCTATTTCAAATTTTCCTCTTGTCCAAAGCCCCTGAATGGTGCTGTGAGCCCATGGCAGTGGAGGTGTTGCTTAGAATTAGGCTTGACTTTTTGGCAAGTGATTGTCTCCTTCCCTCATGGGATTGTTGTGTGTCAGTGGAGTGCCCTCATTCTCCTTCTGTATGAATGGAGGCTGATGGAAGGATCCCTATCAAAACTGTGCTGCTCTGATGTCTTTGTGGCATGTGCTCTGCAAGTTGCACTGTCTTGCAACGCCTCAGACACCTTCTGTGAAAGGAATATAATCACCTATATGACTGAGAGCTGCTGTATATTTCTAAGACTTAATTTCTTTTAAAAATTTCATGACCATAATTGAAATTTTCAAGAAGAACTCAGACCTAAGATTTATGCTGTCCTTTCCAATCCTTTCCATTGTCCCTGCAGAATTCAAGAACCTTCTATTATCGTACTGAGCAACATATGTTATGTCTGACTAAGCCATGTCAGTGCTGTGCTGTTTTCCATTCTCTCCTGGCATCTCTGGGGAAAATGGTTTATGTAGCACAGTACTCCCAACAACCTACTGTGTTTCACTTCTTTCACAGGGGTATGTAGTTCTCTGTTTCCTGATGGGATTGCAAGCTGAGGAGGCTTAGGGATACTGATTATTCACATAATCAGATTTTAGAGGAACCCACCCACTGATTTGTGCCAAGAATAATTTCTATCCATGCTTATTTGGAGCAGGATGGGGTGGAGGGTAGCACGATATCTGGCAGCTAATGATGCTCTAACCTATACAAATATGTTCAGCTTTGGAAAAGCCTTATCAGTATGCATATCTTTGCTCTGGCTTTCACAGCAATTTTGCTTTTGAGAGAGAAATCAGAAACTGGTAATGCAGGTGTGCTTGACTGTTGTAATTGGGTGGATAAGCTCATTTAAAAATGAGTTGCACCACTAATTGTTTTGTCAACATAGGAGCTCTAAGTCATATTTTGCGTTTTTTAGGGCTTTGCAGAAGCTGGAATTCCAGAAAGTGCATACACTGTGAAGGTTGTAACTTTTCCTTGCACATGATCTGGCCAGGCAGTTTTACACTTTCAGTGGTGATTACATTGCTCTATGGTAACTCTGCATTCTGTTTAGAAACCCATGAGAAAATATTTAACTGTATTAAATTTTAACTGTTAATTAAAACAGATTTAGCTCCCAAGATTAAAAACACCCCTGTGCTAAAGCAAACCAATGAAAGCTACTTAGCCACACCTTGGAGAAAATGGGTTAGTGCATGTTGCCTACTTGACTGTTAATGACTGATTTCTCATGATCCTGAGCTCTGCATTGTCCTTTGCATTAGGTATCACCTCTTTTCAGTACCTCACAATGTGCAAACCAGAGCAAAGCTGAGACACAAGGAAGCAGTAGGTATGTGCTTCCAGGCACAAGGTTTGCAAAGAAAAACATAGGGAGGCATTTTACTGCAAGGATATCCCCTCTATAGTTATCATCTCTGTGGGCTCCATTTCTTTGCTTACCATCATGAGATTGTGTTTTCTTTAGCAAAAGCAACAGTGGTGATTTGAATGATTTGTCTCCTTACTTTGGCCTTACTGCTCTCTTCACACTCACCCAAGGTTTTTGTTAATGCAAAAACAAGTACTCAGGCTCTGAAATAACCTATAAGCTTGCAGGTGATGTCTGATAACCAGAGTTTTCTTGCTGCCAGCCAGAAAAGGCTGAGAATTGATCCATCTAGCTGTGATTTTTAATATGCTAATATAGCCCTCAAATGGAATATCCTATTGGTTTAAAGAAAGCGATTCTTAAAATGATGATGATATTTGTGTTCTTCTTACAAAGTGTAGGGAGGAGATCTCATGGTGGATAACATCTATCTCTGCTAGTCTCAATGTTTCTTAAAGAGCTAAAACTTTTTGATTCATCTTACAGTTCACACTGGAGTTTAACAGCATAGTCTCATTGCAGTGCAACGTGTACCTTCTGGCCCTGCATGCTCCTCCTTGATCTATCTGTAGTTCGGGTTTATCAGTAAAGTGGAGGAATATCTGTGTAAAACACAAATAACTTTAATGTAAGTTATCTCAGTGTTTTTAAAAGTAAAAGCTGAGAGTTTTGCAAATTCAGATTCTGGAAGCAGAATTATGGCTTAAATCAACATTTGTACTTACTAACTGTAACTCTAAGTGTCTTTCACTCTCCTGATGCAGCTGTGTCAGAATCATCATATTTATTTATTTATTTATTTATTTATTTATTGACTTACTTACTTATTCATATTTCAACTAAACTTAAGCTATTATAGCCCAACAAAGGCCCTACTGATATCCAGAATATAATTGTAAATTAGAAATATCCAGATACTCTACTGTATGTAAACACAGTGATATCAGCTGCACTTGGAGCAGCTCCAAGTCCTCAAGCCCCTCAGTGCTCTGCCTTCTCTCACAGAGAGCACATAACTGGTGCCTAGAAAAGATAACCACAACCTATGTGTAGGTTTATTCCTTGGCACAAATTCTAAGCTTCCAGTGATTTGTAAATCATGGCTCAGGGACGGGAATGAAGGTTTAGAGCCCTTTATTACATCATGTCAGACTTCTAGCTCTCTAGCAAAGATATGCTGGGTCAGAAAGTGCTGGAAATACTGAAACTACAGTAGAGGTGTAGTAGTGTCTCTTCCTTAACCCTGGGGCTGTGGAGGAAACTGAAGGGGAAATGCTCTCTTTTAGCGTTATCTCAATCTCATTCTGGCTAAATCTGTAAAAACCGTACTAGGGGCATTCCCAAATGTACGTTCTCATTGTTTCACCAACTCTGGACATGCTCCTGGGCCATGATGGGAGGACAGGCAAGGGACATATGGTCTTAACAGGTTCATCTTGGAAAATATGTAAAGAAACACCTTTAAGATTTTCAGAAGAGAGTGAAGACATGTTAGTACTATGGTTACATAGTACACAATGGTTTGCTCTTCTTGCTGAAAATTTATTTTTTTTTCAAGTCCAGAAACTTGAAAATCTTTCCAACATATTGAAAAATCACCTAGCATTAGGATAGGGCTTTGGATGACAAGAAGAGTGGTTCTGCATGTGGCCATTTTGATGTCAGTGATGCAGGAGTGAGAACATTAGTGGTCTTGATTGTTATGCCAGTCACCTAGTCCTCATTGCCTGCAGAGTGGATATGGTGGCCAAGACTGTTGTAAAGAGATCCTGGAAAAATAATGGCATTTTCTGAGCCCAAGTAAAAGTAAAAAAGTATCTCCGTCCTTAAGCGAGGGTACTCTCTTTTCTCAATCATCTTTTTTTTTTTTTTTAAATATTTGTGTCCCCTGAAGGACAGCACAGAGGCTGTCTGATGATTCACAGTATGTGATTTGTGATCAGACAAAACAGACTTTCCATCAGATATGCTGTTAGCCTCTTGGTACATCCATCTTCATCTTTCCTTGCTGTCTTCTGAAAAGTGCAAGAAAGCAAAGGCTTTGTTTCTGACCAGGCTAGGGACCCTCCTAAAACTGGGTGAGGCACGCTTTTGGAGATTTGTCTGGGCTTTTAACAACCTCCCATTTTACTCAGGGAGCAGGGAGGCAGTTAGGAGGCACTATCATCATGTATACATTGGTGTAGACATTATTTCTGCTGAGCACCGCTGCTAGATATTCCCTTCCCCCTGCTCCAGCATATTTTCATGGATTATGAGTGGGTTCCAACAGTTCTAAAAACACAACTGTGACTGCAGCAGAGGAGTATGTTTTCTGGGTACATTACCACCTACAGGAAACGACAAGAGGTTTTTGTTGCTTATTTGGGGTTTTTTGAAATTTGGTTAGAATAATGGTATACCTCTAAATCAAGTAGACTGAAACGAGTTCCACATTTATGTTTGTTGTGTGATTTGTGGTGGCACACAATACACCTAAATCCCCAGACATGTGATTGTGGCTCAGCTCTCTCTGTAAACTCCTGTCCTCTTTTGAGCACTTCTACAATTGCATTATCATCTCTCCCTGAAGCCTGGCTCCTGGTTCTCTGTCATCAAGATTCAATCTTAAAGCAGCAATCAGGATGTAATGATCAGCAGCAGCTTTGGAGCTATCAAGGACTCTGAAGCAAGAAACATGGTGTTCATCTCACTTCAGCCTCTGGAAACAAAGAAATTGTATATTACTGAAGGACATCAGAGGAAAGGAGCTGCTCAGTTCTGTGTGCCTGCAGACCTCAGCACAGACAGGTCACACTGGAGGGCAGAGGGTGCTTCTGCGGTGTTGGTGTCTATGATTTATGAACCTATGCCCTCAGATCTCACTGACCTTAGCACCTTGTAGGATTGAGAGAAGAGAAGCCTTGGTTCTGGCTCTGACACCAGGGAACAGGTTGTTGAAACTGCTGTGAGTACACAGTGGCATCCAAGCCTAGGCATGAGTATAGATTTGCCCTGAATCCTCTTTCTGTTCCATTCTTGCTCCTGATTTGAGAAAACTTCTACTTGTTCCTTTGGTGAAGGAAGGACCTTCAGGCTCTGCACCATGGTCATTCATGTCCATTCATACCTTTCCCTGATGCCAGGACACCATGGCTTCACTGTGACTTTTCCACATAGCAGCTTCCTGCCTGGAAGGGAAAGCAACTCGCTCTCTGTGGCCTCAACATCTCTGGCACCTGCATCTAAAGAGGCATCAAGGCAAGAGCTAAATCTAGGGAACAAAATAGCTCTCTCATGTCTGTACGGGAGGACGAGAGTTCCTGTTTCTGTTAATCATGGCCAAATAGGAAGTAAAATCCGAGGTCTCTTCCTTGGTGGAAGCTGAAGGATGGGGTTAAGTGTCAGGAATAAACAGCATCAAGAATAATAGCACATCTTGCCTCCTTCATCACTTTGTGCATCTACAGGTACCCCCCATGGCTCTTCATGTTGTCAGGCTGTCTCAGAAACCTCTGCAATGTTTTGTGAAGGACCTGCAGAAAACAAAGAAAGGGAGTTCCAAAAGAAGATGGAAGCACTTAGAGAGCTCAGAAGAGTAGGAAAGCCCACAAGGCAAAACATGTATTTGCTCTTTATTACTCAACTGATGATTTTCTATTCCTTAACTGTTCCCTGTCCACATTCTGCTTTTAATAAGAAAGTAAACCACTAGTGAGTGAAAAGTATTTCAAAGATCATGAGTTATGTGCCAAAAATTCAGGGGATTGTTCGAAATAATGGATAAAAAAAAAAAAATAGACATATTTTCTGCTTCTGTGAATTTCTTTTTGGTATCTGATTCTGTAGTAACTTGTCATTTTAAAGCTTCTCTCCCTACAAGTTCAAAGATATCTTGCCCTTCATAAAAACATTGTTTTTCTCCTGAATTCAGTACCTGGGGCTAGAAATGAGGAAAATAACTCCAAGCTAAATATAAAAGTGTAAAAAAAAAAAACCCAAAAAAAAAAAAAAAAAACCTAAGAAATTTTTAAATTGTAAGTTTTCTGATTTGTTGATACTGAACTACTGATGATATTAGTGTATAGGTTATGTATATGTATATGTATTTGTACTGGTGGCAATAATCTATTATGATCTCAATCTAAAGAAAACATGAAAGGCTCTTTTGTAGCATTGGAATTTGGTAGAACACACAAATATCTAGCAAGTTTCAATTTGTTTGCAAAATCAAAACAGAAGATCTCTGGCTGCCTTTTTTGTAGATCCAGTATAAAACAATATACAATACAATTTGGCATCAGTCTTCATGCATGAAGAATCAGAATAGAGTACATATGAGTGATGTAAAGGCACATATATTTTTGAGCACTTAGTACCAGGATGTTTTTGGGAGCATGGGGAAGCTGGTGGGAATAGTACAATGATGGTGGAGTATTATGAAAAGAGATGGATGCAGGCCCTACAAGAAGCGTAAGAAACACTGAAGGTAGCGTTCTCAAAATGCAGATGTAACTCCTTGCTCATGCATAAAAATAAATGGCTAGCTAAGTCCATTCTCTGTCCAAGTGGAGCTATGGGAGTTCTTGGACACATGGTGGTTCTTCAGTTCTTCCCTTTCTTCTGTTGCTGCAGTAGGATGTAGGGGTAGAAAAAAGGCCCAGGCAGGAACCGTCCCATCCAGCCCCCAGCCACAGACAGAGACAGTGCTAGATCTGTATTTCCTGTGGTGTGTGGCCATAACATAACAAGGCAGTCTTGCCTGGGGTTATGGTTTCTGAAAACTAGTTATTCATGCTGTGGTGAGAGGAGGGAGTTTGCTGCTCGGTGGGGCAGATGCACCCCTGACCTGCATGCGGGAGCACCTGCTGGCTCAGCACAGGTTGGTCCTATTCACAGAAAGAGGAGCAATATACTTTCTTTTTTTCCAGTTCCTTTCCTTGGGGCAAAATGAAAGCTGTGCCTGTTATGTACACAAAGATGAGGGATATTTTTGCAATGCTCCTGTCCCACTTGCAGTGACATTTTTCCTGTCTGTTAACAACCCTCTCCAAACTCCTTATTTCCTTATTTAGCTACTTTCACCTAGATTTGGTAGGGTACAGGGTTTTGGAGGGTAGAAAGTGGGGGAAAAAAAAAAAAAAAAAGAAAAAAGGGGAATATGGTTAGAAGAAAGGGGAGAAGGTCCAGGTTTGTGTGCCAAGCAAGAGAAAGTCAGCAGTGTTGCAAGATCAGCCTCTGCTCAGTGCTAATGGATTTGTACTGCAGACTGCACCGATAGGAGCCAAGCTGCATTCACTCTCTTGGTGGTGGAACCATTTGTGTGAAGCAAATAATGGGTATTTTTTAAACAGCTTTTTACTGACTTTTCACTGATTTTTACTGACTTTCATATTGATGGGATGTGCAATTTTCAGTGTCAATCACTCAGAAGAAAATCAGAAACTGGTGCTGAAATTGACTCTTTCCAGGAAGACAAAAATTTGGTTGGACTAGGATGTCATTTATGTCCTTCCCATTGGATGCACATTGTGTGTGGTGACAGCATCTTCAAAACAGATGTGCTAACACATCTGGGAGCTTAAGCTGGGTGAAATTGAATGTGTAAGGGAACAGAACGTCAGATTATTGAGTGTTTGGGAATGTCTGTATTTTGTGACTCTAAAATGCTAGCTGAATAAGCAGCATTAGAGATCATAATAGCATTGCATAGGTTTTAGACCTAGCACTTATGTGGTTCTTTCCTGTCTGAGATATTACTTTTGGATCTTAGTTATTCTAGTACAATAGAGATACCCATGGAATTGCTTAACTGTGCTACTATGAATTATTTTCATTAGTGTCTAGGACAACCTAAGACACTAGCTCCATTATGTTAGGCACTGCTGATGCCGGTTGTAAGAGAAAATCCCTCCTACAGATGTTTTGCTGTGTAAATAATCGGTCACAGACTGCGAGGAGAAGGTAGAAGAAAAACCCAAAGTCCTACTTTGGAGAAACTTTGTAGAAATTGCAATAATTTTCCTTTTTAAGCATTTGAGATTTTGAGGACCTTGTTTCATCAAAAGAACAAGCCATGCTAGTTTCACAGTCAGAAATTATTCAGGGACCATCCACTAAAATTGCTTTTCTCTACCATCTTGGTAAGAGAATTTCTTCATACAGGAGGAAGCACTGCCTCAACAGGAGCCATCCCTTGAAGGGATGCCAGTGAGGTCAAGGCCAGCTGGTGGTTTAGCCCTCAGATAAGACCAGTTTGGCACATGTCCCACCAGCCCCTAGTGATGTCCTTCCCAGTTTTGATGAGCACAGCACACACACAATCTGCCCCCATGAGTCATATGGTAAAAATGGGCCATCTTCTGCTGTTAAGTTTCACTTTGCTGATGCTGTAGACTTTGAATGGAGGCTTTTCAGATCTGGTAGCATTCATTTTTTATTGTGGGAAAGTGTATTTTATCCACTTGTTTTTTATGCAAAGTGTCTGTCCTGCTACAGCTCAAACTTGCATAAAAAATTTACCATAGAACAGAATTGAGCATAAAAAATGTGAGCCTGCACAGATGTTCCTGCAAGCCCTAACCAGGTAACTTTCAGGGTGTGGATTTAAGGCCTTGGAAGACAAGCCCCCAATCCTCCTCCCCCTTACCTATATGCAAGCAATTTAGCAAGACTCAGCCCTTATAGAGGAGCTCCTCCAGTCATTATGCAAATCAATCCTTTCAGCTGCATTTGCATAATTGAGGAGCTGCACGGAGGGGCTGCGTCCCTCCTCCCTGACTGTTGGAAAGGGTTGCTTTAGCTTGTTTGCTGAACTGTTGAACAGATAACCATTTTTCTAAGTGATCCTGTTTGTCCATAAGCCTATTAGACTGTGCTATTTTTAATTCTTTAATACAGTGTGTTATATAAAAAAATACAAAAAGCAAATTAAGTTAGTTACCATAGCAGGTAGCCTCTTGGACTGCAATCAGTAAAGCAGATATTAACATGGAGAAAGGCTCATTAACTTTAGCAAAGAGACTCTTTCCTTGCAGCTAATAAGTGAGTCATACAGGTACATATTCTTGCAGAAACTAGATACTTTTTCCCATCACAGCCAATTGAACTGCCCATATTTTATAGCCATCTGTCTGCTTAGTGGTGTGTGTGTGTGAATTGTGTAATGTACTTTAAAATCCTAGCTTCAAAAGCAGAAGTAAGAGTAAAGGATTTGTTTACTCTTCAATATTTCCATTTAGACTGAGTAAAATCTAAGTAGCACAGCACTGTTGCCTGATATTATGTCATTTAAGGAGCTGAATATAGTTTGTATCATATAAGCTGAGGACTTGTAACAGAATAACTTTGATCCTGTGATATGGATTTTAATTGTGTATCTGAGGCTCTGATCCTCAGGATTCATTAACCATCCCCTCATCTAACCCTCCTCTCATTAGCTGCTACCTGACACCTTTGTAGCTGTCCCCAGCTTTGGGAAGGGCCTGTGATAAATAAGACCACACTGTGGCAAAAGATAAAATGGTTTTGTTCAGTGCTTACTGCATTTGGGGGGAGCTGCACACCCTGACAAACACTTGATAAACTCTGACCAATGAGGCTGATCATGGCTCTGTGCAAAGAACATCTCAATCCTTACCTTCTTCTTGGTCAAATGCGAGGACGTTTTCTGCTGTATCTTCTCTGCTAATACATTTTCTTGTCTTCAAAAGTAATAACAACTTTCTGAAGATATGAGTGATCACCACCATATATGCTGGCCAGTCTTCAGTGAGAGAGTTAATGTGAATATATAACACAGTAAAACACAGGTTTCTGTAAATATTAGACCTTAGCCCTCCAATATGATTTTCAAACTGAAACAGCTGATTTCTTTGGTTTGCACCTGAATAAATAAAGAGTAGATTGGATCGTGTCATTCAGTTTGTGCTACTGCTTCTTGCATCTTTAGACACAAATATTCCTTTTGATGTTATAACACAACACCTTCTCCTGAAAGGAGAGCAGATGAGCTTCCATGTTTCGGCTGGCAACGCCAAGGCAGCAATGGTCACAGTGAAGGCTTCATATAGATTAAGATGGAGGGCACCAGCACTTCAAATCCAACTATTTGTTATTCTGGTCAACCAAAGCTGTTGAATGGTACCTGACAGGGTTTTTTTTTCTGACAATACAGAGAATTTGAAGTTAGGTCCCCTACTATCAAGTAAAAATAGTCCTCCACTGTCAAAGTGCCACAGCGGCACAATGCAAGAGAAGTTACCCTGCCCATCCATGATTGTCATAGACATCTTGCCAGAGTTACATGGGGTTTTTTTGTTTAGTTTCTTTTTGGTGCCAGAAGGTTTCTTGGATCTCTCTTTCTGTAGCCAGAGCGAGCTAAAGTGAACCATGTGTTCTGGCTAGCACACAGAATTTGTACTTTTGGTTTGCTGGCATTGTTCTGGTGCTGGGGCTGGGGAAGCTGGGTCTGGGCTTTTTAGCACTTGAGAACTGAAGTGTTAGACACATACATGAGAAGAGAGTGCCAAGACAAACTAAATCATTAACACCCTCTCTCTGAATTGCAAAAATAAGAGCAGTAACCAGTCCTTTAGTTGGTATGAGTTGGGCTCTGAATGTACAGTATCCTCTGCCTTATCCAAAAAAAAGATGACAAGACTTAGAATGTGTATGTTTTCCTGAGGCATGGTGTGGACAGTGGCTTAGAATTTAAACCTCAGGAGACACAAATTGGTCTTATGTAGCTGATTGCAAGAAGAAAACACTTCTATAATCTGGTGGACATTTGGTCTTCCTTATTCTACTTTTTTTTTTTTTTTTTGTTTTTTTTTTTTTTGTTCAGGGCAGAAAATCAGCCAGGTATCACACAAATCATAAGAGCAAGGACATTGCTTTGAGAATCTCAAATTAACATTACTTCCAGTAGAGGAAATAGTCCTCTTGAACCAATCAGGGAGAAACAGAAATCATTCTCTGAAATTAAAGTTGTCTTTTTATTTCACTGTTCATATAATTTATTTTTTTTAATACAAGCACTGTCATTCCAGTATTCAAATTACAAATTAGCCTTTGATCTAGATAGATTGTTTCAGCAAACACATGCATTGCACTCTTATACTTGGTATATTTAATTAGATCCTCCTTATTTTAGAGAAACAACTTCTTTAGGCTAAGAAATGCAGTAAAGCCTATTGATTAAATGAGCTCACATATCACATATACATGTGGTTGATAAAAGCCACTTAGTATTTCCTGAGTAGAAAAGAGAATTCAGCATTTTCATGTGGCCTCTATTAGTGTCTTATTAAACATTCATGTCATTTTCTTACTTTTCCCTTACTTGTCTAATAAATATACCATTATAGCCATTAATTGCCCAGAGTTAAGTTGTTTAAGTGCTATAAGATATGCCAAGTAAATTGCTGGCTCCTGAGGTATTGGTTTTCTGTCTAGCTATCTGGTATTTTCGCAGTCCCTTGAAACTCCAAATTCAATCATCTCCACAGCAGCAGAGAGGTAATTGAAACATTAGGCACAGCAGAGTCCCCAAGGGAATGAACAAACAAAAGACAGGCAAGCTTACTGTGGTGTTCTACAAAGGTGAGTATATTCCATACTAGGGGAAAAAATCTTTATTATTAGAATAAAAAACCTGCTGCAGTTGCAATTCATAACTTTGTTGGAGTAGTACAAATGTAAATCATGTTTTTCCTGTTAATTGCATAAACATGGTGTTATAAAATGGTTTAAGTAGCCTGGCAGGTCAACAGATAGAGCTTTTGGGAGCTTTGAAATACACAGCTCAGGATCATTCCTGATTTGGGGAAATCTGGAAATGTCAATCCTCACCTTAGATTATTATTCCATAAAACACTCACATTTATTTCTCTTAATGCATATCCCGTGCAAAGCACTCGCAGATCTTCCAGAAGTATAGTCCCCCCATCAAAGGACAAGGTAGATATGCCAACACACATTAGGAAAGGAAGACAAGAGGTGATTCATGCACAAGTCACCTTGAGGCATTGCAAGTAGGGCTGCTGCTGCTGTTTAGGAGTACCATGAAGTGAGAGTAGACTCTTTGTGGGTAGGCCTGGACAAAATAAGCCCTGAGCTGCTTTTTTCAAGGCAAGACTTGTAAAGAGGAGAATAAGGTGGAGTTAGGCAGTGGAGACTCAGACGTGACAAGCAGGCAAATGGAGAATGACAAGGGGCTCTGAATGTAGCTCCAGGAAGAAGTGAGATGATAATTAGGGAAGCAGACAAGGGAGTGGATGTGTGGAGGTGATTGCTTTTGGCAAAAGCCAACAGACAAGAAGGGAAAGCTGAGCACCAGAGAATCCAAAACCAGGATATGTTGGCCACTGAAGGAAGATTTAATGAGATTGTCTTCAAAAAAGAGCACTAAAAAATGAATGTGATTTCATAACAGAGATGATAGCTGCCTGCTGACTTCTTCCAAAAGCTGACACCCTAAATCCACCTGTTCCCTCCATCTGAGTGTATGATATGGTCTCCCAAAATTATTTTGGCAGGTTGACTTTTAATCTCCTCTCCAGCTTCTCCTGCAGAGCCATTAGTTCAGCAGAGGCTGCACAACAGCTGCAGATAAGAAACAGGTGTTTTGGCTTACAGGTATTTCTCAGCCAGTGACTGTCACCTGGGATTGTCCAGGTGACATGGAGCAGCAGTAGGGCCTGTTTGGTGTGACATGGAAGGCAAGTTGAAGCAAGCAGAACGGCCTCTTGGCATAGAATCGTCACGAGCTCCTTACAGGAGCTCACTGGAGACCACATTGCTGAATGAGAAAACATAATTTTTATACTTGCATTTTGCTTTTGTTGCAGGATGCCCTTTGTGTCAGGGGTACTACACATTTGTATCTACTTCTTAAACACTTCAGCAGACACGGCCTCAGTTACCCACACTAAGGCTCTTCTGGGACCAGCCCAGCGCATGGGTCCTGGCCTCAAGCCACTTTGGGGAATAACAGACAAATGGTAGATGTATTATCTCTTCAGACAAATGTTTTGTGATTGTCACTTTGAACTTTATATTTCTAAATTAATCCCCACACTGTACCTCAGCAATTTATGAACAGAGGTTTTGTCTCCATCTCTCCAGTGCTTTTAGGTCTGCAGTGTGGTTTGTAGAATGTTCCCAGTTTCTAGGCTTTGTGTTTCACTGTTGTCCCTTCTGCTTTAAAGATCTTCTGCTCCGGCAAATTACAGGTGCCTCAGCAGCACATCACAAATCAGAGCCAGCAAAGAAAATATGCCCTCAGTACACTTTAGGAAAGCCTTTTCCTCTCTCACATTTTGAAGATGTTATCAGCTTTGCAATTACTCTTCTGCTCACAAAACAACCAGGATACCCTTTGATAGACTGATCATGATGCTGGAAAGAGGAGAACGATCTCATTACATCTCTGTCACTGTCTTGGTGTTTTACAGAAAGGGTATTGTCCTGAACAGCAGGACTTATTGCACTGAAATGTTTCTAAGATCCTCCCACTTGTTAACCGTAAAGTCAACTTTTTCTTGCAAAAAAAAGGAGCAAAGATATTATTTGTTTGTTGAAGCTACCATCCTCTTCTACTCCAGTTCATCTCCAGTTTATCATAACTATGTTAACCAAAATCATTCCTTGGGAAGTAAAGGGCATGACTGACTTAGCTCTCCCATCTTCCATGCAGAAGAAAATCCTTCTGTTTAAGGGGCAGGATCCTCTGCAGGTGACCACTCTCCACCAGTCTTTACTCAGGCATGAGTCAGCTGTTGCACAAAGTCAGCAGGGGCCTTTTCAGCATCTTCAAACAGCTGCTGGATCAGATGCTGCCTGAGTGTGCTTGCTGAATAGGAGGGAGCAGGAAACCTTTTGCTGCCTGTGCTGTCTGAAGCTTGACAAAGCTGAATTTTACAATTTACTCCCTCTCTGCCTTGAGCATGCTTTTCATAGAAAGCTACACTGGGTACCTCCTGCTCACTGTGCACAAGTGAGCTCAGCTTGCCTCTACAGCCAAAATGCTCTACTGCAGCAGAGTTTGAGCCACAACAGAGAAAGCCAAGTGGGAGATGGGTATGAGGGATGCAGTCAGGTGTGGGAAGTGACTAGGCTGTCCCCAAAGTCCTGTAAGGAACAGAATGCCCAGGCATCATCCCTCTTCACTGTTGTTTGCTGACTTCTTTGTCAGGCATGTTGTGCAAGCACCATTTCACAGAAAATCTTTGCTTGTGGTCAGATATTTCTGACATCCCTAGTCTGTCATCATTAAAAGTTACAACCTAGCTTTTTAATGAAGTTTTTTTCCACCAGTTATAAATATTCAGCAATGACTAAATACTTAAGAATCACTTTTTATTCTTACAAAATTCCATCTTTGCATTTCCTGTGAATAAATTAATGCATGTGGGAACTACAGGGATCTTGTGCCAGGAGATCTCTATCACCATGTTCTGCTGAACCACAGAACTGAGTGGAACATTTTCATGTACATAAATTAGTTTCACATGCAAAAATTGGCAGATGTCACAAATTATTTCTTGAAAAATGCAGCCTAATAAAGCATAGACAACCCCACTGGAATAAGCAGGATCTCCCAAAGCACGTAGCATTTTGACTGTGTGTCTTGAAGCTATTATAATGTAAGTCGAGTAAACATTTGGCCAGTACAGAAAATGGGCAAATCTCCCACTTATGAACCCTGCTGTGGTTTCTGCATTCACTAGGCAAGGGCTGTGGGATTGGTTTCCATAGGAACCATGGGAAAATGAAGGAAAAGCATTTACCTGAAACCCAGTTGCATAATATTACCACTGCAAGACTGTAGTGAGGCACTGGGTACAGACCATTGCCACTAATCCAACCCTTTGAAGTGTAAGGTATCCCTGCCATTCCCACAGCATGGGAAGACACATGGGGCCTGCACCCTGGGCTCTGGTGTGGCTGCGCTCCAAAACCTGCAATGGAAGATGGATATGCAGCAGTGAACACCCAGAATTACAGAGGACTCTTCAAACACAAAGCATTCAGCACAACCCCCTTAGAGGCCTCCTGATTTTCAGAGCAGTGTTTGGATGATGGGAGAATTGAGCACCTCCTCAATATTTCCTCTGGATGGGTATGCAAAATGCAGGGGTGTGCAGTCCAAGGACATAATCCCAAGTGGGCTTGGCTGCTTCATCTTTGTGCTTTTAGTTCCTTCTACTTCTCAGAAAAGCAACTGTGTCTGCCTCTCTTCTTTTCCTTCTGCTTTGCTACATCAGCTGAAGGGGAAAGGCTCATTTTGTTTCCTCCCTGGGCCTGGGATCACAAAACCAAGTCTCTACCTCCCTTATCTTTAGTCCCAAAGGCAGACTGGCAGTGGTGACAGCCCAGCGTGGGGAACACACCTTGATGTGCATGATTTAATGGAGCATGTTCATAAAGCCTGGTCCACACCATCAGCTCCCACTCCCCACTTACACCTCCACTGTTTCTGACTTTGGATTCTCAGGGATACTTTCCTCAGCCTGCAATCTGCACAGCAATAAGCAATTCCTTGCCTCTTTTAAGATGAAAAATGTATCTGACACTAAAGCTCAAAATTAGCAAATTTCCTCTGCAAAACACTATCACTGGTCCAGCAACTTCTTGTGGCTTTCAAAGTGGGACAGTGTTCTGTATCTAAAGGCAATACCAGCATTATGGTGAGCTGAGGGAAGAGAAAAATTGCTGTGTTCAAAGGTTTCAGAGGGGCATGAGTACCTTGCGGAATGCATACAGTAGTCAGTACAAAGATATGTGTAAGGCACAGGTAATCACTCCCTCATAAATGCAAATACAGAGGAATGGCAAGTTAAATTACTTGCTCTGTTGAGAAATTGCGGTATTTTTCAGGGCTGATACTGAAACCATTGCAAACTATCTTGGAAGCCTATTTATGAATATGAGTTTCTGGAATTTGTTTACCCACCTGGGCTTCTCTGCATGTGATGTAAACTGGGGAGTCTACTACAAACTTGGCATTTATTATACAGATTGGTCTGAAAAAGCAGGTGAGAATTGTCTGCTTCTTGGTCTTTGAACATCAGAAAAATAAAATTGTTTTAAAATCATGGCTCTACTTTTTAAGATCAAGAAGAGTCACTTGTAATTTATTTCCATCCCATTTCAGTGGAGCGTTGCTCTCCGAAGGATATTAAGAGAGAGGTGATGACTTATTGTTGAAAACAAAGTGACTGTGCTAGCTGTCATACCCATCAAAGAAGCAGATCACTGTGAGAGCTACTTTGCGAAGACTAGAAAGTAACTAGAAAGGTTTGGTTTTATTTAAGTGCCACGTTTATTTTGGTCCAACGAAAACCTCCAAATGTGCCCTGGAACTTAAAAATGGTCTTGATAAAATCATGAGATCTCTGTCTGTGTCTTCTGCAAGTGATAGCAGATTGGCTTGAACTACACCTGAGAACATAATTCATGTAATCCAGAAAGGAGTGAAGTCCTTGGTCTCTCCTATTTCTTTCTCTGCTTGGTTGCTGTACCGGATGACATCATATTCTCAGTTCTGAAGTTGTAGATGACTATTTATGAAGGAAGGCAAGTGTTGAATGGCTTGGGGCAAATTGGTTTGAGGAGCTGTTCCCAGGAGCCATGCTAGAAACTATACTCATTGACTCTGGTATCCCTATGAATTGTAGATAGGCCTTGCATTTGGTCTGGCTGCTGCCAGTGACATTGGAGGACTTGGCTTGTTCACTTGCCCTTCCACTTCCACACTCTGCCTACACAAAGATATTTGTGGGAAAAGAGGTGCTTTGTCCATGGGAGAACTTGGACTGGACACTGAAGCTGCAGGAACTTCCAGGCTGATGACTGACAAATGCAGTCCTGATATCCAAGTGACCGCTTCAGCCCCTCTGCCTGCTCATGTGTCTCAACATCCCTGTCATGCACAGATAGCAAGGCACCCTTCCTTGTGTCCTATACTTTGCTCCAGCAGAATCTGTGTGACTGTTCCTGGATGAATGCCTAGATCTGGAGCTCATCATTGTGTGAGGAGCCAGTTCTGCTCAGCATGTAGCCTGATGCCTAAGTATCTGGTTTGGGATCCTGGGCAGCAGAGATTTCTCAAGGGGAAAGGTCTACAAAAGCACTTGTCTGCAGTTGATGAATGCTTCGGAAAATTTAGTGTGTCTGACTGTGCACTGCAGCACCTTTCCACAGTATTTTGGAACTGGTTTTGAGATGGGAGAAAATGGATTTTGCATGTAACACATTTTTGCATATTACTTATAACTCGCATTGAAACACACACATTAGGCAACAGCACACATCTGTAGTAGTAGCAGCCTTTGATTGACACAGAGAGTCAAAGGAAGGATGTATCATTCAGAAGGCAAAAGAGGAAACAGAAAGCACTGTGGTGAAATGGCAAAGAGTAGGGATATATTCATACAAAAATATTGTTTAAGAAATGGAAATCTAGTTCTTGTAATGATAATGGAGTGGAAACTAATCTCCCGCCTTATCTGCTAGAGTGGAAGCACAATAAAAGGAAATTTCAAGAGCAAATAGCCAAGGATACCAAGGGCAATAATAAAGTATTTGCTGTGTATCAGAAATATGAAGTTTGCAAGAAAGTCAGTGTCTGTACTAGACCAGTAGAGTGTGAAATGGACAGTCCCATTGTACAGATACTAAATAGTACTTTTCTCTTGGCTTTAAAGGCAAAAGTTATTGGAAAATAAGGATTCTCAGTTTATTTCCTGTTACAGCTGTAGCTGGTAAGCATGAACTATGGAGGCCTCAAAAAACCTCAACACATTCCTTAGTAATAAGGTACTAAAAATAAGGCAGAATTTATATATACTAAAAGAAAGAAAGAAAAAATAAGGGCAACTATCTTTAGCCTACATACAGCTGTAGTGGTAGCAGACAATGCTGGAAGAGACCAGAACTGTACAATCTGAGCAGGCAAGGTGAAGGGACTAGACCTCAATGAAAGATTCAAGATGAAGATGACCCCATGGAGTTTGTACCCAAATTTTCAGATTGTTTACTATTCCGTTCCTGACTTGTCTGACACATAAAATTTTCTTCTGTCTTTCTCCAAAATGCACTGTCCACAGGGAAAATTACTCTTTTTTTATCCTTCTCTGGCTGGGCAGGGGCAATGGTTGTGACTAACTCAGAGCCCACCGGTACATTCAAGTTGTTTCAGTTGTTTCTTTCATTGTGCATAGCCAGTTTGCAATGCCTTTCCTTAAACTGAAATACAACTACAATTGTGTGGCCAAATAGTCATTTTCTCTAGGGGTTTTCTGATGGTCTTCATAAGGCTCTCTATTCCTCACTAATCTAAATCATCAGGGAATCTGCCACCTAACTAGTCCCTTCCCTCTTCAGGCCATTACAAAACATGCTGAAGCACAGTGGCCCTAATGCTTCTCCTGACAGTGCCCTGCTTTCTTGCTGAAAAATTGCTGGTCTTGTATGCTGTTCATTTCCTACCTATTAACAACATTTTAATATATTACAAGACCTATGCACCTCACTGCCACTGCTCCAATAGCCCTGATAAAAGCCTTCAGAAATCCTGAGGAAACGTCAGTTCTGATGTAATGAATGTAATGAGGTAGTTTATCTCAAAGCCTTCGTTTGGGGTCCAATCACTTAATCTTGCTGAAGCCACAAGAAGAAAGGGAGAAGGTAGGGAAGGTGGCAAACATGAGAGACATGGAAGGAAAGGAATATTGCCTTCAATTCTAAGATTGAGGGCTGTAAAAACAACTTTGTCTTCTCCCTGTGATAGTAATAAGATAAATAAAATAGAAGTACAGAGTAAAACCACAGAAATCAGGAGCACCAGTAAGACCTGCCCAAACAGTCCATTGAGTTGACTTTGCCCAGTCAGATCAGTTCTGCATCCATGTTGTCTGATGTGGGGAAGGTGTCCATGGCTGCTGCCCTGGGTCCCCAACCACCCATCTCCCAAGACTGAGCTCCCCTTTGTAGGGATTTGGGGCAGTAGTCATCAGCTGAAGGCTTTTCTGCAGGACTGAAGCTGTGGTTTTTCCCACTTCAGGAATCAGCACCTCTGCTGCTTGGCACTGCCTTTCCAGAAAGCCTGCATGGCCCAGGAAATGGTTCAGCCAAGTAACTGTGTCTGCATAGTAAGCTGGCATTCACTTCAAAAAGGCTAGATTCATATTACTGACATAGAGATGTCATTTGGAGTCCCTCTTTGCAAAACTCCTCTGCCTGGTTGGTGGAAATAGGATCATTAAAATTTCACATCCTGGGCCCCAGGATTCTTCACTCTACTCTTATCTGGGCTTTTCAGTCCTTAACAAGCAAGTAATCAGTTTTCTCCTTATGGACAACTTTCTACATCTTGTTAAATAGCACACTCAGAGATGTGCTGTCACTGAGGTGTCTCCATTAGCCCATTCACTGTGGAAGCAGTCTGACAGGCATGACTGGGTAGAATGAAATGGTTGCAGAGTTCCTCATAGAGTTCCCTTGAGCCACATTTGTGGCAGTGGGAGTCCAAGCAGCTTCAGCTCATGTAAAGCAGGCAAGCTGACTCCCCACATTTTTCTCCTGTGCTTCAAATCACAGTCTTCTTACAGATAGCACTCCACATAGATGCCATATCAAACAAGTGGGTGAATGACGTTCTCCTTTCCTCTTTGCCCCATCAAAGAGGTCCATGAAGAGCTGAATTCTCTATGGGGATGCAATGGACTGATATGGGATTCATCCTGTGTGTGCATTGCCTCAGGTTGCCTTGGCAGAGGAAACTGTGGATGGCAACGTGAGGGCTCACCTTGGTGATGGGACCTCAGTCTGCACTCAGAGCACCATCATGTTGAGAATCCAAGCTCTGGCTTCTGTGTATTTTCTGCTGCTTACTTTTCTTTGACGACTCCTCCCTGCCCAGACTGCGATATCTGCATGAAATGAATGCCTTTCTCTCTCTCTCTGTGTAGGCTTGTAATAGCAAGCAGACAATCAGGTAGCAGATCAGTTGTACGTCATATTGTTGTGCAAGGTGTGATGTACAATGCATGAAGATTTGTAGGCAGAGTTCATAGCTGATGACTTGCACTGATTCTAACGATAAAATAATTATTTTTAGATGGAAAAAAAAAAAAAAACAAGCCAGGGAGATTAAAAGTAAAGGTAAATTCAGCTAAATATTAAAAAGAAAAATTAAACAAAGGTTGTATCTCTGAGATATCTGTTGTCTAAACTGGCTGGGTGTGTCATTGTGATGGGACCCAATGCTATTCAAGCACAAATGTCAGGAGACAACTCATCATCCAGAACAGGGCAGCTGTGGCAAAGAATAGCCATGGCCCCTCATACACCCACTTCAGGGGTATGCATAAGGGATATGGCAGGTCTTCTCCTGGTGCTCTACTAAGTGATCTGATCCCAGTTATCTCCTTCTGCCCTGAGCTGACCTTGACCCTGGCAGAAGACTAAAGACTAGATCAGTTCTGGACACTGCCTTTTCTGACCTAACAAAATGATTGTTGGCAGAGAGAGCTTCAAATGTAGTGATTTTGTCAAGCATCACATATTGGTGATTTTTGTGGTCTGTTATGAAACTTGGCTCATTGCTGTTAATGTTCTGATTTTGTTTTCTAGAGCTGTACTCTCTATGGTTCTCAATGTTAACCAAATACACTTTAGAATTCAATTCGGCTTCCCCTAAGGAACAAGCACAGGAATTGGAAGAGATTTTTGCATAATGCTGGATCATACTAGGCAACTTCTCAGAACTTTGTACATTTAACAGATTCTGAATCTTGATTCTTGTGGAAGAAAGTAGTAACCCTCACAGGTACTAAGTGCTCCTGTGATTGAAGACAAAGAATTACCAGTGGGCTGCATGATTCATCTCTGCCCTCACTGCTGAATATATGAGACAAAAATAAAGTGTTTCAAAATCATCTATCCTCTCCCAACAAAAAAATTTAAAAATCAATACTAAAATAGTACAATCTGGGCAAAGTTCCCCTAAAACAGTAGGATGGCAGTTTCTATTTTTAAATTGATTGTCTGTTGGTTTTTTTTTTTTCTTTTCTGTAGTACAGGAAACAGCTGCAGTGCTGTGAGAAGGAAAACTCAATCAAATAAAGCGGGAGAAAAAAGTATCCTATCTTTACATTAAACACATCCTAGAGGTTCTTTACTAACACACAACTGTGTTAATAGTTTCTCATCATCACAACTGCTGACGCAAGCAATGGACTCATTCTGACTCAGAATACATCCTGAGAGAAGATATGGAGTGAGGTGACACCAACCTGGACATTCTGCTCCTCATGCAGCAGCCTCTGGAGTATAAATCAGACCCTGACTCTACTTTAGCCACAGTTTCTCACTTTGATACCAATGCTTTTGCTCTGTTGGATGTACAGAGGACATCATAATAGTGTCCTACCTGCAAAAACTAGACCAAACATCAGTGGATTCATTGAAAGGGTGTAAATGGCAAGACAGATATAATATCCAGCAGATTGTCTTTAGAACAGGCTTCCCAGGAAACTGAGTTTTGCTCCTGTCCCAGACCTACATTCCTGACAGGATTAACTCTAGTGGGCTGAGGAAATATCCTCCTGTTCTTCTGTGAGCAAACTTTTTTCAGCCTCTGTGGCTCTTAGCCATGTTTCCAGCACAAAAACCTGTACAATGCTCAGCTTTTTGTAAGACAGGCTCCCTGGAACTCCATTGCTTCCCAGACAATCCAATGCAGATTATTCTTTGGTCTGGTCATTTTTAAAGCCTATCATGATGGTTCTCTAAGCTGTGCCCTTAGCTCCACTATTGATCAGTGGCTGCCCACCTGTAGCTGTGAGCTACACCCATGCATCTTGCTGTTGCTGTTTGTCCCTGGGAAGCAGCATTTAGCTTGAGATTGGACCTTGCTGTGTTTCAATATCCCTCCACTTCCTTTAAGACCTTTCACTTGGGCCCAGTTCTCCATGACCACACGACACTATGATCCCAGTACTACAGATGAAGTGAAAAAGATGAAAGAAATAAGGAGTAGAGAGGGAATGCGTTGGTTTTGAGAATGATCCTTTACCAGGTGCATTCACCAGGGGTGCCCCCTTCTCCCTCATTGGCTGCAATCATCAGGTGGTTGACTCCATGCACTCTGGGAATTGTATGCAGGTGCAGGTGAGAGTGCAGAGGGCAAAGCTCTCAATTTCAGTGTACTTTCTTAGCAGCACCTCCTGGAGTCAGACAGTGCTGGCTATGCCTTGTGTAGGTTTCTATCTGTGGGCTTTTGTGCACAGGGCTGTGGGCTTCTGTCATGTGGCTTCCCCATCCTACTATATCCTCGTTCAGATATCAGTCCTGCAGCTCTTGAGAAAAGTAAACACTCCAAAAATGTGAATTTGCCCCCTTCTTTGTACCGTATATTTCGGCTGAGCAGCTCAGTTTCTTGTCCTGTCTTGCCACTTTCTCTAGCCCAATTTAATGCAAACAGCCCTTTAGGTGATGTTTGAGCCGTACAATGAAAGAGTAAGCCATTACCAGCACTGGCCTAGCAAATACTCTAACTGTACAGTGAGAAAACATTTTAGTTTGTAAGAATTAGAATCAGATAGTTGTCATAGTACTGACAGGCAATTATAATGATGATCTCTGGTCTGGGTGGCAGTGATTGTCTCCAGGCTCTGGCATGGATCTTGACCTTACTCAATAAGTCACAGAAGGGCAGAAAAAAAGTGCCTTTCACTGCCACCAGCAAATGCCTTGACTCTCCCAGAACTGCACTGCTGAAGATATGTGAATTAGCCATCAGTAAAGAAAATCCCTTGATGGCTGTGACACTGCCTCCCTATCATGTTAAATAATCAATGGCAAGGCACAAGCCAGATGAGCTGGGAATATATCAGTTTATAATCAAGTAGAAGAAGTGCTTTTGTTGTTTCATTTTTGAGGATAAGTCCCTTGTAAGCTCTGTTCACCCAATTAAAAAAAAAAAAAAAGTAAAGGAATTCCTGGGAGAATGATGAATAGAATGTAGGAAGGCAATATCTTGGCTGATTGAGGGTTATTTGTGCTTCTTTTTTCCCCTTCCAGCCTGCAGTGTTATTTTGAGTAGCAGAGTTCAAGATAAACACTCTTTTGGAAACTTAAAACATGGAACTCTTTGTCCTCAGTTAAAGGCCTTAGAGCCTTCATTTGTTTTCTGTTGCTCCAAATGAACTACTGCAAAAATACATGGTAGTTTGTTTCTCCTTTGTTATTTAACAACCCCAGGTGGAAGGTGTACTCTGGGATGGCAGCAGCTCAGTTGGCTGAGATATTGGCTCAGAAGGAGGACTCTGCTCCCATCAGCTGACAGAGATCACAGCTCCACTCCCAGGAGATCCCCAGCACATAATATATACAACAGAAATATAAAAACTTACCTCATGTTTTTCTTGCTCACAAAGCAAGCTGTATTTAAAGCAAAGCAAAACAAAACTGGTTAAAATGGACAGTTCTATTCAATTTTTGTTTTGATTCTAAACTTAGCTCACATTGAGAGTTGTAAATCTTTTCTAGAAACACTAGTATTGCTGTCAGGAATACCCTGAATCATCTGATGGTCACCTTATTAATGATGTCTTCTCTTGGAATGAGCAGAAAGATTTGAACAGTGAAAAGGAAGGAGGGATATGTATGACTATGTATGGCTGCTCTAGGTCTGGGTCTGTAAACTAAAAGATGAATTCAGGTGGAGGAAGCCTAGGTAGATGTATCTCCTTGGAAGAATACACACACATACAGCCTAAACCTGTTTGGTATATGTCACCCTGAATGACACTCCTCAAAATAGAACAGCATTCAAGATGAGCATTTTTTGTCGAATTTTGCCAAATCGGCCAGCAAATTATACCTCAGTCATGCTGATTTGCTAATATAAACTAGATTACTTTAACTACCAATGCCACAAAACTAATCTCTTGTCCAGAAAATGAAACTTGTCGTATGTGCTCCCCACATAGTCACCAACCTATTTTGGAGGAGGAGTAGTTATACCAGCAATGATTGCAGCATAATCTCATGGAGGGGAGACACGGCAGCATCACTGCTGGTCTCAAGTAGGGGCCACTGCCACTAAAAAATGACAGCAGAACATTCAAATCTGTACAATCTTCAGATACTTCCACTAATTTCCTTTATGTTTCAAGAAACACGGGACCACACCATCTTCCTTTGGTGCTGGTGGAAGAACTGGAGGTGGCTGAAGACCTGCACTTCTCCACATCCGTCTTTTAAGCAGAAAAGATTGCTGACGAAGGACTATGGTATCCTGTTCAGCATGTCCTCAGCTCCTGCAGGCAGCACTACTGAGGACAGCAGGATAGCCTGTGTGAGCAGCAACAGCAGAAAAGAACAGAAATGGATCTCAGAGTGTTCCCAGAGCAAGGCTTGTCTGAATAACCTTGCACTGTCTGCCATCCTGTCCATCTGCACACAGGCCTCCTCTGGAGCAGCAACCCTACCCTTCCTTAGGGCATGAGAGTGTTGCTACAATGCACGCTCTCTCTGGAAAACCTCTCAATTTCTTGCCAGCCTTTCACCCATTTGGATGCATTTACAGTCCTTTTCTAGTTTGATTTTTGTTTTGTTTTGTTTTGTTTTGCTTTGCTGTGTTTTCTTCTGTGTGTGACACTGAGAACACGGAAGAGATTTGTAAAAACTTGAGCCTAAGATGCATTTTGTATGCTGGCTTCATACCTTAAAGGGATTTAACTTGCATATTAGAACCAGATCCTTGCTGCAGCTGAGCATTTTGCATAAGGTCATTGCAAAAGGAATTGCTTCTTTTGTTTCTTAGTAAATTATGCTGCTCTCCTCAAATAAAGTGTTCAAGAGAAAGGCATAGCAATTCTGTATTTAGACAGGTATACAAATAATACAGTCATGATACATAAATATACTTCTCTGCTCCCTGCTCACAAGTGACTTAATTTTGAAAAATAACTATAAGAGGTAAATAGGTGAGGAGTTTTCTCTCAGCATTACCACAGTGAGGCAATTTTCCTTTTCCCCTCTTCTTTGGTCTATAACTGGATCAGTTATACAATGTAACTTTAATTATCTGAATACAAAATTTATTTCAGTTTCTCATGACTCAGATAAACATGAACCTTCTGAGTCTGCAAATGCTACAAGGAAAAGCTCAAATAGTCTTAGAACTGCAGGGGAAAGGGTTTTGCCTGTTTTGCTAGGATTTCTTTTTGTTTAGTTTGTTTTTTTGGTTTTTTTTTTTGGAAGCATTATTATTGCTGTCATCATCATCCTTATCATCAGATTTCTTTTCATTTTTCCTCATCAGCAAGGGAGCTGGAGTTAATCAGGGTTTGGATAAAGTACACAGTGACTGGGAGACCCTATTTTTATTGTAGAGGGTACAGCACTCTGTCTCACCTGCCCCTGCTGTAGCAGCTCTACAGAAATTTTCCTGTGTTTAAAGGGTAACTGCTTTACATAAAATATTTTTTTAATGAAAATGTTTTTTTACTGGGTCTTCAGACAGAATCAGCTGTGTAAGTAAAAAGTGGAAACAGATAGGCTTTCTTGTGTTCACCCATGCAGCTGTGTTTGTGCTGCAGCTCAAAGCATTCAGCACCAGCAAGCAGCAAAACTGACTCTGTCCTGCTGCCTCTAAGAAAGCCCTTTCCAAAGGATGCACTTTAGGGTCAGAGAATACAATGGTAGGTTATTCCAATATTTCTGAGGGTATTAAGCATATACAGTTGATATTTCTGTGTTCACTGATGCTTACTTCATGAAATGAGACACAGACTCGAGGTACTCCAGAGAGGCTTTGTATGAATATGTAGGAGTATCAGAGGAATAAATTTCAAAGCTCTGTACCAATCAGTGTGCTTTAAGAAGCCTGGGAGACCTCCTACTCAGCAAAATTGCTCTTAAATGGCAGGTGTATTGCAGGCAGGTGATGTTACCTTCATCAGAAAAAGCCCAGGCAAGCACAGATGCATTTTTCAACTTAGTGGGCACTACCTGTTTTATGCTTTTATTGTCCATAGAGATATTATTGCCTCTATGATTTAAAAGAAGTCCTTGCTTTGAAAAGTGTGGATGGAGGTGTTATACCATCTTTGATTCTCTTTTCTGCAGGGCTCTTTTATTCTCACTTTAGTGGCTTGACCCTGTCCTAGTGTAACTTTTCTCCCACAGAGATGGATAGGTTATGCTTACTATATAAAGAATCATTTAGCTCTTGGATAAATTATCCAAGATTATATGGAAATTTCCTGTTGTTTTTGCATTAATTTGCTTACAGTTGGCTTTGCAATATCCTTTAAAAATACATCCATCTGCATGCACGTGATCTTGTAGTATGTAATTCTTGAACTTGAATGAATGATGAAAAACAGTTTTCCTCCACAATAAAAAAAAGGAAATAAAATTAAGAGTTCAGAATTAATTAACTGCTGCAATTCAAGACTTCAGAATCTTAAACAACCTTTTTTTCAGTATCTTTTAATACAAGAAGAGGTACTTATCACAAATAAAGGTATTTGGGATGAAAACCTTGTTAGTGAATCTTTTGATGACAATGATGATGATGATGATGTTGAGGCAGCATTACTGTCATTCCAGTTCCACTAAAGTGGCTAGGACACATAACCAAATACCACTTTGGAGTGTCATGGACATTGTACTTCAGTTTCAGAGTAGAGCATTAATGCTGGTCTGTCATTTGCAATGAGGAAGTCTTAGTAATTTCTTCTGAATATAGGATCTTAGTGTACATTTGAGACTGTTGATTACATCTCACTGCAATGCAGGACAAAGAGATATAGACATGAGCATCCAGTGCTTCGTAAAAAATGCATTAATGTCATATTAATGTGTAATATATGAATTACACATTATCCCTCTCCTCTCCTCCTATTGAAGAAATGAGTACCAGTACTGTCCTTAAAACCACTAATTACACCTTTCTGTTTATGTCATAGTTAATGTTACACTTCCACGGAATACAGTGATTTGAGGGGCATAAATATTCACATTATAGACAGAGTGTAAATAATAAAAATCCTAAAGTCAAGTTTTATACAGTTTATTGATAATATCTGTTAATTTTTAGATAGCCTTTTAGATTCTGTAACATTACAGCTTTTGCCAAATGTGTTATGAGACTGTAAAGAACTCGTGCTTGTTGAGCTTCTCTCTGAATTACCTTGTGGCTATTTAGTGCAGCAAGCATGTGCCATATTCTGCCAAACACAAGACAGTGTGAAGCTAGGAAAGCAAACAGCAAACTGCTTTATTCCCAATCAGAGAAAAATAGCTGCTTACTATCATTCATCTGAAAGATGGTTTCAAGCATTTTGTGATATATATGGTTGCCTTCTTACTGTGCAGGGGACTACACTGTTAATATTGAAGTATACTTACAGAAAAAAAGCATGTGGGAAATGGGAATATATTCTTGTGACTGTACTTCTTTGAGCACATATGAAACATTCCTCCATTTCTGGTGATACTTGGTCTGGAATTTGTCACTTTAAAGTCTGAACTGCAGGGAACCCAGCAAGGCACCTACTCCAGCATCAAGCCCTAAACATCAGGTCTCCTCCACTCAAAGTGAGAACTGTCCTCAGCAAAGGTGCAGTGGGTCTGCTGTGCTGTTTAGTGTCACAGAGATAGAGTGAATGACGATTGGTAATGGACCTGGATGCCAGGGTTTATTTAAAACCCACAAAGATTACAGCTTTTACCCATCTTGGTATCTTACATAGACATTATTTGCTCTTTGGCATTACATTGGTGAGGTCTCAGCTGCTCTCCCTGTAGTGAGGTTTTTGCTGGTGCAGGATACTTAGGCAGAAAGTCACGTTGCTTTGTGCTGTACCACTACACAGAACTACCTAACTTTGGCATCAGCAGCTGAGGACTGTGGTCATTTAATTTCAGTTTTCTCCATCTCTCTGATCTCTAGAATCCTCCACTACTTTCAAGATCTTTCCTCCAGCTAGGTGGTATACCTCTGTTATGGTTTGACTCGGAAGTAAAGTTTTGGGAAGTTATAGTCAAACTAATCAGTGGCCAAATTTCAGATTGGCACTTGGTGTGGCTACTGGGGACTTGAATACGCTTCTGAGAACACACAGGGGTTAAAAGCAGAGCACTCTCAGAGAGACTTCCTCTTTGAAGTCCGGCAGGTGAGCAGATCGGACCTCTCCCCCCCCCAGCTGTGTCTGGGTGGGGGAGGGGGGAGGCCATGTAGCTTGAGAGAGGGAAAGCCGGAGCCGCTGCAAGATGCAGGAGTGGAGGAGTTCCTGAGATGGTTTGGGCAGGCCCCCGGAAAGAAAGATAAAGCGGTCGGGAGGAGAAGGGGTGGGCAAGGTGCCCAGCC
>NW_024508766.1:956843-977906 GCF_017590135.1 Pyrgilauda ruficollis | reverse complement strand
GAATATGGGGGGGACAGGAGTCCCAAATGGTGGGAGGCGGCCACATCTTGGAACTGGGCGAAAAGCATTCTTAAAAAGAACCCAAGGAGTAGTTTGGATCCATGGACAGTGGTGAGAGCGCTGGACATGGAAGGAAGATGGTCACCATGGCAGATTTTCTCTTCGAGCAGCTGCTGTGTGTGACATAGAAGCACAGAAGTTCTACTGTGTTTCCCGGGAGAAGCCCATGGCGCAAGAGGGAGGTTTCTCTCTCTCCTGATGGACTGGGGGGGGGCTTGTGTGAAAGGAGGGTATTGGATTGAGTATTAATATGTTAGAGGGGATTTGAATATTAGGGGACTGGGGGGAAGAGGAGGAGTGTTTCGAAAGTGTTCTATTGTGGATTGTTGTGTGTGTGTAGTTTTCCCCTTCCTTTTGTGTCTATCTAGATTAATAAAGTGTTGTTTTTTTCCCTCCATTCCCAAGTTAGAGCCTGCTTTGTTCTGTTCTTGAGTCACATCTCACAGTAACCATTTTGAGGAATACACCTCTCATGGGGGCACTAGCACTGTGCCAGAATCAATCCATGACAACCTTCCACCTTTCTCATCTCATTTTCTTTCTAAAACCACCTCTTTAAGGGAGAATTTTTCTTTTGGCAACAGGTCTCCTTTCTGATTTTCTCAATTCAAATCATCTACCTGCAGAAAGATAATGTATGATAAGCCTCCTAACTGGTGGTGCTGTCTGATGGCTCTCTATTCACTGGGTGATTTGGAATGTGCCCCTTTTCTTTAGTCCAGTTGCTGCCAGCTTTACAACCAGTCTGTTCTGATGGTGGGTAGTAAACTCTCAGGCTTCTGCCTGTGTGCTCAAGACACTAATCAAAGTCTGTCTCGCACACCTTTACACATACTCAATTATTTGCCACCTGTGATACCATGCTACTGCCTCTTCACTTCTCACCACAATGCAACACAACGTATGACACTTGAATGTTGGGCCACCATCTCCTCAAATGTCTTGTTATTACTGTGCATGTGAAAAGGCTCTGAGAATCTCTGCTACTACCAGCTGTGCAATTAGATTCTAGCGTCATCTAGACACCTCTCCAAGCACCACAGCCTCATTGCAGGGCTCCTTGAAGCCAAATGCTGCTTTGCTGCTTGCCACCTTCATGGAAATCCTGCTTAGGTGGAATTACAGCTTATACATGCAAGAGCACTGCAGCACAGCAAGTATGACAGCGGCACAGTGCCACAGAACTCTGGCAGGTTTATGCTTTCTGTCACGAGACAACACGTGAAACAAGGTGGTACATTTTGTTTCCTCACACAGCCATTGTAATCATAACAATATGCCCGGGAGAGACATGGGAGTAAGCAGTGAGCAACAGCCAAGAAGAAGTTCCTTGGAGCTAGCCAAAGCCGAGGGCCTTTTCAAGCTGAAGAGCTAGAGATGGGCTGTTGGGGTGTGTTCCTAATCAGTTGTAGTTAAATGAAGTTAAGTTCTGTATGTCCCATCCTCCCCTTTACGTTAAAAGTGGTTCTGCCCAGTTTGTCTCCTCCCCTGAACCCCTGTCTGTTTTCTTATCACCTCCCCTGTTGTCCCAGCAACCAATGTATCCCTTGTACTGTCCCTCCCTGGCGCCCTGCCTGTCACTCGGCAACCCGTCCCTTTCCTCGAGAACCTTCTCTCCAGGGGGTCGAGTGATTGGTTCAGGGGCCAGGGCTCCTCCCCAGGATACCCCAGGTTGGTTAAGCCAAGCTGTCAATTCCCCCTTGCCTATTACCCCCTGGTCCTCTATTGGTTGGAGGCCAGGCCCCTCCTTTGTACCCACCCCTCTTTAAAAGTGACTGCAGCCTTGTTAACTTCGTCTCTGCCTTCTGGTCATCCTCGCTGCTCCAACTCCCTATCCTTCAATAAACCCAGTTCCTCCAGGAGTCAGAGTCCACCTTTTATCTCTTCTGCCAGAGCTAGCCAAGGCCTTCTAAGGCACACGATCTCTGTCACAGCGGATCAGAGAGTGTGTGCTCTCAGCGCTGCAGCTCGGGTGCCATCGGGCTCGGCTGGGCCTCCCTGAAGAGGGACACACGCGGCTACAGTGGGCCCTGAGAAGTGGCCTGGATCACTCTACGCAATGCATCAGGCCAAATCTAGTTACATTTATACTGAAAAAAGTGAGGATTCAAATCCATGTATAATGTGTTCTCAAGAACCCTTCATCAATTCCTGTTAAGAACACTTTTTCTACAGGCCAATAGAAGTTTTCCTGCTGAATTATTAATCCTGTGAATTTTTGTTCTACCCAGCAAGGATGAGAACTCCTTTTTCTCTTTCACTTTGCAAATTACTCTTATGCTTTTTATGTAGCTTGTAGGTTGTTTCTGTTCCACTCTCTGCAGGGGTTGTCCAGTCCTCCATTTATGCTGTAGAAGTTGACATGAGTCATGGTGACATTCTGAAAATTTTACTGGTATGAAGATTTTTGGTTCAACTTTTTTTCCAGATAGTCATTTCTTCAGAAAACTATGCAAGGTATTAACGGTACTATTTTCACAGAACTTACATTTTGGAGAAATGTTAATATTAAGCTTGCATGGTCATTGTTCTTCAAAGCAATAAGTCTGTGCAATTCCTTTCAGGTAGTTCAATCCCTCCATAAGGATTGCCGAATATACCTTACTATAGCACAGTAATTCCCTGCAAAGTCTCTTCTATTCCAGACAAAGGGCTTGGTTTTTCTGTAGGTGGAAACAGTTTTGCAGCAGGTTCTCCAATTCATTTCCTCCTGTAGTTGTTCTTTGTGCTCATGAAGTGCAGTTTTATCCTAGAGAGTTTGAAATTGAGCTTAAACATCCCACTTTAAGACAAGTAATAGGGATTTATGTTTTTGTAGGTTACCAAAGGTTTGCAACTTTATGTTTCTAAGCATCAGCTTCTGCATGGAGACAGCTCTGAAGATTAGTTTCTTCAGATTCAGATTAACTAACTTCTCAATATCTCCTTACCAAAAAAAAAAATATATATATATAAAACCTGTTCAACAGTTTACTTCTGCATTGCAGTTGAGCTTTGCCCATGAGCCATTCCTTCTTATGAACCTCAGTTCAAATATTCAGTTCTCCAGTTGGTCTGAAACTAATTAATGGAAGAAAGCAAGTGTTGGATCTCTTTCTAGTTCAGAAATTGGAATTGCATGTCAATGAAGTAACATGCAAGCTCACAGACCAATTTTCCATCATTTTCCTGAAAACTGCTAATAAGTTCTCAATGACTGTCTTGGAAGCAACTTGGAAAGAACAAGATATATCTAATAATTAACCAAAACATTAAATTTCTATAATGACGTAACATCAGTGTAGCTCCATCAGTACTCAAACAACCCTGACCCAAATTCAGGAATTCTTGTTATTTTGCAAAATGTTACAGGCTGCCATCCTAAGTAGCACTAGATTAATCATTTGGCTATCTTAATTTCTAGGAAACAGATGAAAGGAGAAGTGTTACTCTGCATCAGCAGTTCAAATATATTTTTGCTGCAGACTTTGATGGAGAATTCTAGTGTATTGGATATGTCATCTAGTAAACAATTTTTCATGTGGTTGGTAATCATCTCAAGATTTGTTATTATTTTAAATGTGTGGCTCTTCCAGGCCACTGAAAAGAATGTGTAGCTCTCCTCTATTTTCTTCAGACAATCTCAGCTAAAATAATTTAGGAAGCAGTGAAATCATTATTCATCAGCAGAAGGACACTGACTTCTTGTTGGGTTACTCTCTAACAAGTAGGTGAGAACAGTGAGTGGGGTGATCGATGGATGAGTTTCTGCAAGTGCATGGCAGGGACATGTTTCCTCTGTCTAGGGCTGAGCTACTTTCACAGGGTGGATTGTCATCCTCCCAGTATTTTGCTTTTATATGTTCCTAATAGCAGCACTCTGACACAAAAGAGGACAAGTGTATGCACAAAGAGACAACATCTGGGTCTTAGGCAGGACTATAGACAGGCCTTTAAGAGTTGCACCCAGAAAAAAAATACACAGCAGGCAAATGTTCTTGAAATAGTAACAAGTTCCTTGGCTGTAATATGAGATTGTTGTGTGTAATACAGAAGAGGCAGAATTATCCTTTCTATTCAGTTTTAGCTGGATTATAATTTCAAGGCTTGGCCTCTGTACATAGAATCTTAGATTGGTTTAGGTTGGAAGGGGCCTTAAAGATCATCTCATTCCAACCTCCCTGCTATGGGCAGGGACATCTTCCACCAGACAGGATTCTCAGAGGCCCCATCCAACATGGCCTTGAACACTTCCAGAGATGGAGCATCCACAGCTTCTCTGAGTAACCAGTCCCAGTGCCTTACCATCTTCACAGCAAAGAACTTTTACCTCATATATAATCTAAAAATGTTCTTGTAAAAATCCCCCTCTGGCTTTGCTGTAGGCTCCCTTCAAGTACTTCAAGTACAGGTAGGTCACCCCAAAACCTTCTCTTCTCTAGGCTGAACAAACCAAATTCTTTCAGCTGTTCTTTATATGAGAGACGCTCCATCCCTCCCATGATGTTGGTGTCCTTCCTCTGGACTCACTCCAACAGTTCCGTGTCCTCCCTGTGCTGGGACCCCAGAGCTGGGTGCAGGGCTCCAGGTGGGCTCTCAGCAGAGCAGAGCAGAGAGGGGGAATCCCCTCCCTCCCCTGCTGCCCACGCTGCTTTGGATGCAGCCCAGGACACGTTTGGCTTTCTGGGCTGGGAGTGCCCATGGCTGGGCCATGTCCAGCCTCTCAGCCACCAGCACCCCCAAGTCCTTCTCACAGGGCTGCTCTCCATTTGTTCGTACTCAGCCAGTGTTGCTTCTGGGTGTTGGCATAATGAAAGATAAATAATTGAGTCTACAAATGAGGTACGAGGGAGATAAGTGATATATAAAACACAAGGGATTTGGGATTTTTGGTTTTGATGTGGGGCAAGTAAAATTGCCACCAGAAAAAAAAAAAAGGTATAAAGATGGAAGATCAATATGCTAGACATTTCTAAAAGGGAGTTAGACAAATACATGTTGAAGTTGAATTGATATTCCCAGGAAATAAATTACCTCCAGAGGGATCTTCAAGCCTTTCATTGAAAGCCCCATCCTTGAAGAGACTGTGTGGGAGCAGGTTACCTGGGCCAACGTTAAAATTCCACTCCCAAAACCAAACCAAGACTGTACTGCCCTGCACCAGCATCTCCTCCTCATCACAGAAGGACAAACACATAGAGTGACAAAAGCTAATCTTTACACTGACAACATCAAGACTTTAATACTGCTTTAATGGTTGCAAAAGATAAACACTAGATTTTGGTCTCATCCAGGTATATCTCCTTCTCTGTATCCGCTTTCCTGCAGACACATTGCTGCAACTGATAGCCCATCCAAACTCCCTGTGCAGGCAGGACTTCGGCCCGGGTGAGTGAGGCCATCCATCATATCCCAAAGAGTCAGCACTTGGTCATGCATCCCCACCAGAAGCATGCTGCACCTGCATCTGGGTACAGAGCAGAGATTCCTGTGTAGGCGATGTGTTTGGGAACCAGTAGTGAAGCAAGCAGAGTTTTCTCCTTGTTTTGTCTCTTTTCTCCTTGTGTTGTCTCTTTCAGGAATGTGTTTAGATGCTATCTTTCATTTGCCAAAACATTACTTCTGAAAGGTTTCCCGGAGAGGATGATTGCATCAGGAAGGTCCTGGAGATGTCACTCTGAATGCTGGGACACCACAACATGAAGGCAGTGCTTTATGATAAGCACATGCCTTTCCCTTTGATCTTCATTGAGACTTCCATTCCAAAGCCTCAAATAAAGTAGATAAGTGAAATAGTAATTAAAGAGCAAGACCTGGTCCTTCTCACATTCACAGCTGTGCAAATCTGGTGGAATTCTGGTGCAATTATTCCTATTTAATTGCTGTTGAAATGAGCTAAGAATTAAACCTACTGTATCTATGCCTTTTTACATTTGCAAAGAAGCAGTCTAACACTTTTAGAGGCTTTTAGGGCTCTATGAAGTCTTTAACAAAACTACAGAATCACAGAAAATGGAGACTGAGAATCAGAGAACATTGCAACATCTAGTGATACAATTGTAGTTTTCAAATGGCCGATAAAGGTGCCATTAATGTTTAAAGACCTGGAACCACTGCGCATACATTTTTATACACATACAATGCCAGCCCTAAGCAAGTTTTGAGGTATAGGGGGGGAAAGTAATTTTGCATTTTTATGTCAGATTTGTCCAAATTTTTAGGGTTTTAGCTTAATCATTTCTCAGGAGAAAATATTTTTTGATTATTTGGCAATAGCAGCACATTTCTTCAATTTTTTTGTTTTTAATTTTCTGTGTGTACAGTGACACATACGCTCATTTCAAATTCTGCTTTTCTGTGCAAGGAAGATACCCAGTTTCTACTATAAATGACTGTATCTATCCCTTGTGCGGATGTGACAGTTCGTAAACACAGGTGTGCTCTATTTGAACTATGCAGTAAGATTGGACAAGCACTTAAAAATTAGCAAATACTACAGTTTTGGGGTTTTTTAAATTCAGATTATAACAACTACTACCACATTTAAGCTTCAGCATGGATTTAAAAAAAATAAGACACAGGGGAAATAGAGTGCTTTTGAAATATTTTCATTAATGTTCAAATTCTGTGCACTTAAGCTAGAGATCAGTGTATTGGAAGGAAAATCCAACCAGCTTGTCTCCAAAGACACAGCAGTAACTGGGGACTGCAACGAGAGTGAGCAGCTGGGAAACAAGAAAAACAATATGAGTAAGGATGTTTAAAAAAATTAAATGTGCCACTGCCAACATCTCTGTGATTTTCTTCCTAAGAGTTTAACATAGGATCATGGTGCTTAGGGACATGGTACAGTGGTGAACTTGGCAGTGTTGGGTTAATAGTTGAACTTGATGATCTGAAAGGTCTTCTGCAGCCTAAATGATTCCATGATTTTATGATTTTATGAGCATGTTGAAGTTACATCAGCCTTTCAGCCAGATTGCTTGTGTGTTATATCCAGGAAAGAAAACAGCGAAGGTTTTCAAGAGAGCCATCAGTGATTTAATTCAAGGAAAATCTACTTTGAGCTTGAGTGCAAGGCAGGCATAAGGAGGAGGTGAAGGACTTCCCTCCTTTGGTTTCATAACATTCAGTCATAGCAAGCTCTCAGCAGATCTGGTAAGTGTTGAAATTCAGACTGTGCTTCTGAAGTGCAGACAAAACACAGTTTTCAAGAGAACTAGTGTATAAGGAGAACAAGAGCTCCCTAAGGTTGGAAGGGTACCCCAGGGTCGGGATGAGCAAGGCTCCTGCACAGCTATATGTGTTCACTTTGTTAACACTCACACATATTAAAGATTACGTATTTTTAATTTTTGAGCAGAAATTCTGAATCTGAACAACAGTACAATTCTTTTCACTGAAAGAGAAACCTCTAATGTGAACAAAATACTAGATGTTAATAAATGATGAAAATGAAATTGTATCATTTCAATCAACAGTCACAACAGGCACATCTCTATTTGCACAGCAATAATAGGTTTTCATGGCGATATAAGTGGTTTGCTTCAAAGAAGTGATTGTGCATTTGAAGAGTAGGTAGGTCAGACCTGCAGAGAGCAAGGGAATGGTAAGCCTGAATCAGAAATGGCTTTTCTTGAGAAGGAAGACTCTGATTTAAAGTCAGAGTAAAAGCTGAAGAGAATCTAAATAATTGTGGCAACTTGGCTTATTCGTCAGGAAAGTTATAAAAAAGAAAAGTCCGGGAACTTGCTAGAGCAGATTGTACCTGACTGGGAGGTATTTGCCATGGAACAGTTCCTATATAAACAAGAGCTCTCCTGTCAGTGTACATGCAGCAAAACCCATACCTAATAAGCAAATAACATATGTTTCTAACTAGGTGTTGGTACTTGAAAGTAAAAACAAAGCTTACATATTTCTACAAGATACTCTTTTAAACTGAAAAATATATTGCAATTTATACTACATCTGCATTCAGATAGGCATAGGAAAAGCTGATGAGCAGTGCAAGGAATTATAGGACTTGGCATTCTGGTTGAGTGACACATAGGACTTATGTCTTCGGCTCCTGGAAAGATACAGTTTTGTTAAATTATTTTAGTTATTTCAAATGCCTCTCCAAATCTTTGGTGCTTGTTGTGCCCATTATATATTTATACTGCAAGCTGTTGAGAGATGTCATGAACATCATCCACTAACCACAGATTCTCTCTGCTGACTGGATGATCTTCAGTGGCAGGGAGTTCAGGAAGGAGCTTGGTACTTTGCCTTGTTTTGTATGTGCTTACAGCCTCTCAGTACACCCATGACTTAAGTTACATTATTCCAACCAGTTCAGCTAAGTGCACTGAATTGCCAATTCTAGTCAAAGCCTTTCCAGGAAATGCAAAGCACAGTTGCAAGTCCATTCAATTTCTTGATTTTGTAAAATGCTTTGAGGTGTGAGGATGGCAGCCAAAGTGGTGCTCCTGTGGTTAATAAGATACCACTTGCAGAAAGCAGTTGCTCTCACACTTTGTTCCTGGAAGAACTTTTGGGCAGCTAGTTCTTTACCTGATCTGAAAAAACTAAACAGCTTTGATTAAGACAAAACTGGAGCAAAACACCTTTAGTAAGGTCTCATCCTAACTGAGAAATTTAAAATGGAAAGATGGAGCCAGAGGCCCACAAACCCCTCGGAGCTGGTGGCAGGGCCTGCATTCACTGCCCAGGGCCTGCAACATAGGCTCCTGCTAAATAAACACAATATACTTCACGTACATGGGAAGCATTCTTGGGTGGGATCTCTCAGAGACCAACACATTTAAAAGAGGAGGGGCTTTTGTTCACCCTTCCTTATAAATAGTGTGCTGTCCAGACACGTATGGTTTCAGGACACAGCACAAACCATCTTTCTCTCCTAAGAAAGGAAAGACACAAACACACCCTTGTCCCTTGTGTCCTGCCCCCACTCTCCCCAAAAGGGAGGTAGCCCTTTTTGGAAGGACTAATTAGTAGGGAGGCAAGTTTCTGTCTGAAGGGGCAGTTGCTTAGGGGAGGGGTAAATGCAGCAAAACTCTAGCCTTAAGGTTGTATGAAATGGTCCTTCCTAAGGGACGCAGCAAAACCAGTGAATGTCAACACTGTCCGTGTCCAAACTGACCCTGTATGTGAGTAACATAATGTTATTGCCTTGAAACATCAACAGTCCTTTGTCCAAGGTCTCATTGTCAAAGGACTCCAGGAGGCTGGTCCAACTCCCTGAAAGGCTTTCCAAGGTATAACAAAACCTTTGCTCAAGGGGCAGGCAATATTTCCAGGGATCAGAGATAGCAGCTGAGTGAAGCAGTGGGAACCAGATGTCAACCCACCATGCAGAAAGCAAAATACAAAATATTTTGCTGGACCCAACTTTCCTATAGTTGTACACCACTGGTGAACAGACATTCTTCCTTTTCTATTTCTGCGATGTGGGCAGCTCTGGGGCTTCCTGGCAGGGCTTCAGGCTCCTCTGTGGATATGTGTCATCAGTTCTTGTGCTGCTGCTGGCATCCCAGTGTAAGCAGGGAGGTGTCCAGGAACCCCGCTAACACCAGGTGACAGAATTTAAGGGTGGTGCCAGTCTGAATTAACATGAATTACAATGTCTCTGCCTGGTCTTTGTTGCCATAAATGACTGTTACTTCAGGGGTGTTCCTGCATTGTGACCCAGTGTTTTAGTGATGTCCCAATGGACACTTCCCTATGCCAGTAAGAGGGCAAGGACTAGATCCCAAATTTGCTCACAGGTCTTCTTTTATAGAGGCAGGTGAGTAAAATTAATGAGGCAGTTTGCTTTCTTCCCTTTCTTTGTACTTACAAATTCTTTGTAAAACAAAGATGCTTTTTTCGGAGGTCAGCACATCAGTTTTGTGTGGAAATACATTCCTTCTGCTTTGCTTTGCTGTTGTTAGCAGACTGATTTCAGGGAAAAGCAGGAGCATCTCTCCTTCCTTGAAGTGGCTCAGCTTTGGACATTACATTGTACTCACTGAAACTATTCTTTCAGTTTGTGAAATTCCTGTGTAAGTAAGGGATAGACCAGCACTTTATCATGCTGTAATAACTGGTTTATCCCAAGGAGGAGACCAAAAATAATTTAGATGATCTCCTGCATGATGGCAGGAGAATATGGAAGAATTATTTTCTATCTCTTCCCCATACATACTTCAGCTTTAAAGGACTCATCCTAATTATTTCACATATTCATGGGTTTTTCTAAATGAATATTTGGTATTATTTCTATGTGATGCATGCTAAAAAAATTCACTTTGACTGTGGGTACAACACATCTATGAAAAGTCTGTAAATATAGTAAGCCAACTTACTTATACTAGAAATAGTCCATTATGAGAGGGCATCTTTTTATGTGCACAGCTGGGAAAAAAATTGGAAGCCTGATATTTATAGAACCAAAAGTTCAACAATCACATCTTCAAGCTAAGTTCAGCATATAATTTCAAACAAGGTAAAATGGTGACGGGCAGGAATTAAGATCCCACACAGTATTCCATGCAATTCCTTAAACTTCCTGCCTTGTTTTTAGAAATTAATCTAGTTAATGGTTTGAATGACAGAAGGGAAGAGCTTGGTCTCTCTAGAGGGCTGCTTGGGTAAGCTACCCACATGTGTTCCCCATGCAGATGGAACGAGAAACCCAAAGGGACCCTTGATGCCTTTTCCTGTCATGCCTGTGGACAGCAAGACATGCCTATCATATCCACAGCTTACCTTTGGATATGGCAATTCGTTCTGTGGGGAGACTGAAGGTGACATAGTGCATTTACAGGGTGGGGAAAATTATGTTCTTCTGCCATTTGTACACACAGTGGCTCCAGAAACCGCAGTTACAGGTGTGGCAGATGTCTTCTTTCTCCTGCAGATGTCTGCAGTTGTCTGCAGTGCTTTGTGCTGAGCACTGAGGAACAGTCATACAAGACTGCTGTAGCTCACTGTCAGGGATCTGGAAAGCAAAAATTTCCAAGCTGGCTGTCAACAGACCGTCCAGCTTGCTTTGGATTTTCATGGCGGCAGCTGTCACTGCTGTAAGATGTGAAGAAAAGTGTAGGGCTTTGTACTGTGACATTCTTGGATAGTCTGCCTGGCACAAGGTTCATCCTAACTACTTGGTGAGATGGGTTTAAGTATTAAAGCATGGCATTTAGTATCCCTCTGCTCTCACCACTCATTATGGTCGTTAGCTGCAATAACTACAGATGATAAAATGATACACAATTTACCTTTATTTGCATGCTCAGCACCAGTAATGACATCTTTATGCTGTTATTAATTCAAATATTTTGAAATGTGCTATACATCACTGCTATATAGGAATTTATCATACAGAAATTAGTTTTTGTGCTATGACTTTGTCTACATGTAGAAGAATGAATGCTCTGTATACAATGTCTTCAAAAGAAAGCATTAAAAGGGCTTTAGACAGATAAAGACATCATATTTAAATAGGTGACAAATGATGTTAAATATTTCAAAGTATTCTTTCTTCACATTTTCCTAATCTTTTATCATCTCAGATGTATAGCTCACTACCTCTCTACAGTACCAAATATCCTTGGGAGACTTTTTTGGAAGATCTGCAGGACATTCAGGGTGCAGGGTGAGATACAAATCTTCCATCAATGGAAAACTGTATTCAATTTGAAGACTTATTTCTCATAGTTTTTGGCATGCAGTTCTGAACAGGCAGAATGTGTCTTAATATTAATTAGGAAGCTGCTTTGCTGCTTTGTGTTTGGTACTCACTAGTCTAGAGCAATGGCAGAGGATATTTGCTCTTAGTCTTCCAAAATACAAAAAAAAAAAAGAAAAAAATCACGTCCACAGGAGCTGACTGTTAATCAGAAGCTGTTAAAGATGACCTGGAGATCTTCCTCTCTCTCTCCATGTCTCACATGTGCTAATGTAATTGGAGCTGCCATTCACTGCATCATGTTTTTGAGCTATGATACATTTCTCTGTACCCAGTGGTGACTTTAATGTTGAACCAAACAAAATTGTCCATGTCTGAAAGCTTTAGACTTTGGATATCTGGTATGAGGAACATTAGGTCAAGAACACCACTGGACATCTGTCTTTTCCTCTAGCCAGAAAATTCAGAAGATATTGTACTCCTTAGTCACAAAAGATTTTTGAGTTACCAAAGACCAAATTCTGCACCTCTTTGAGGAATGTTGGAGAGAATGTTAATGTCAGGTTAACAATGTTACTGCAGAGATAATACAGTAAAAGTGAAATAAAATAACTTTTATGGGGATTGACGTGGAATTTTTTAAGAAGTTTTGGGTTTTTTTTTTTTTTTTTTTTTTTTTTTAAAGTAGAAAAAACATCAAAAACACCTTAAATAACTCCTGAGATATTTGACATGTGGGATGGCTCCAAAGACAGGGTGTAACAGCTGGCCATTACTACTGTGGCCAGAAATCAAAATGCACTCTGTAAAAATCTTACTTTCTACTCAGGAAAAGACTCAAATTAGGTAATTTATCTGCAATGAAGAAGACTGCCATGTGGTACAGGTAGCTCTGGTAAGTCCTGGGAAGTAAATTTTGTTTGGAAAGGCCTGTTCCCAATGACAGTCCCAGACAAGGGAGTTTTCATAGCGCTGAGAATGTGACCACCAGTTAGTCTGTTGATGGTATATCCACAGGTCAGCCCCATTGCCTGGTTAGCAGTGAAGAAACACTGTCACAAAGGACACATCAGTACAGCAACTAAAATCTTGCTGTCGTCAGCTGAGAAGTCAGAAGTCCCACCAGGGATACAACAAACAGTGCATGCCATAGACTGCTGAAGCTGTTTAGACTGTAAAATCTATGAGTTCCAGAAAAGGGAACTATAGGATGGAGCCAAACTTTGTAAAAAGCCTTGGAAGGTCTGACCTGGAGAAATCACAGGTAGAAAATGGTTTCCAGCTCATACAGAGGTGACCTTGCAAGAGGGGAAGTGAAATTGTCATGACCAAGGAGTGAGGATGCAAATCACCAACCATTAACCAGTAAAGGGAGAAACACTGTCCATTTTTCCTAGTCCCCACGCTGTGAGGCTGGAAGAGGGAGAAGAAATGCAATTTGTCATGTCTGGAGACAGATGACAGAGGACTGTCTGACAGGCCAAGTCTCCTGACTGATTTAAATGCAATTGTATGCCTTGTGCATGCTAAGCACAGCTCTCCTTCCTATAGCTTAAGTCCCTCCACCCCTACAGACACCAAGCACGAGCAGCCGCTGCTGGAGAGGATGCAAGCAGCAGCACAAGTGAGGGATGGAGTCTGGATCCACACAAGAGGCTGGCATTTGCAAGCTGTCATTGAGCCCTGCTGTGAAACTGAAGTCTGCATCTCATTGATCAGGTATGGCTCTCAGTGTGCATTTCTGAGAGCGTAGCTGAGATATCATGCCAGCACAATGCTCAGCAGCAGCAGCAGCAGGATGCTCTGGGGTAACTGGAATTCAGACTTTGAGCATCACAATATCTAACTGGACTGTCTCTCTCCTGTTATGTAGCAGATAGTTACGCTATTACCAGTTTGTTTTCTAATCCCATTCTCTGGAGATCTTTCTGTGACTCTATGCCTGAAACAAGAGCATGATAAAGTCATGTGTCTCTTTCTTCCCAATCTGGTTTGCCCCTGCAAGCTGCCTAAAGTGCTTATGGTTTGGAAAACCCTGGCCTGTGGGTATGAAGAAGGAGGAAGCATTAAATACAGCAAAGTTCAGAAGCATTTATCTCAGGTGACTTAAAATAGAAAGGTTGCAAATCTACCCTAATTTAGCCCTTTCAGTTTGCTATATTTAAGACCCACTCCCACAAGGTTTTGTGGACATTGTCTATTCATTGGAAATTGCTGAAAACAGTGAGGTGGGATTCCTGAGAAAGAGCAGCTTCCTTTTGCTAGGACAGTATAATAATGTTACACGGTGTTTTTACACTCTTACAGTGTCAAGATTTACTGCTTGAATGTTTCTTTCACTTCTGCTTAATCAATAGTGACATTCACCAAGGAACCCGAGAAATCCATGCTGAGTCCAAACTTCAATAATGTTAGCCAGATTGATAACACACAACTTTGGTATGATCCCATGGTGTTCATGTGGAATTTGAGACCACATCAATTTGAGTTCAGCTCCTGGTCAGCTCTCATAACCTTGAATGTGGGTGAAATCACACTTTAAAAGATGTATTATTTTTGAAAATTTCCTGTCTGTCTGTCTGTTTACCCACACACAAACATGTGCTTACATCCCCATATGAAGTACAGATTGGCAGAGGGAGTAAACGGTCTGATAAGGCTCTTTGCACTTCAAGGACTGTCCTTAAGGAGCAGGACATGCCCTCAGCTACTATAAATCAGTGCCAATCCCCTGCAGTCTAGCTGAGCAGCTCTGGAGAAGACACGGGTTAAACCCTGCTTGAATCCAGTGCCAGGCCTGTGATGGTGGTGCTGGCTGTGGACTGGAGAGGACAGCTCTGCTGGAGAAGCTGTGTCACTTTACACCAGCTGGGCACACAGCCCAGGGCCCTCTCTCTTCCCATTGCCCAGGGAAACACATCTCAGAGTGGAGATAAGGCAGAGACCAGGGGGCTTGTGACTGCAGAATACTCTCTCAACATGAGAGTGTATGCTCTCCCTTTACTCTTTGAGGTAAAAAGCTGAGAGCTGAAAAGCTTTGTTACTTTGCTTTGGGTTCAGCACTCTCCTCTGCTTATCAGTGTCCCTCTGGGAGCAAAGGGAGTTTTCAAAAATATTTCTGTCTCTGGGAATTAGACAGAATTCACTAGATTTTTTCCTGTCATGTTCCTAATTGTGCTCCCACTGAAGCTGTCTGGCAGACTGTCTTTGTGCACAGAAGCAGGCAGGACTGTACCTGCTGAGGTGGTCCATCCACTGCAGGCAGGGAGTGAGAGAGTAACCTCACCATGCACCGCACACTCTTCTGCAGGTCAGAAAGCGGGTGTTGCTTGCAAGCTGGTGGCATGATTTGTTCAAGGTCTCCATACTCTCACAATAGGATAGCAAACACATCTGGAGTTGAAAAAAAGAGTGCCTGGTCTAATCCAGTCCACCAGAGCTCTTGTGGCCTTGGCTTTGAACCATGTAAGGCTGACAGACAATCTGACCTGCATCCTTCTCTGACTGAGAAACTGATTTTGAGCATCACATTGCAGGTGCAGAAGGATTTTAGCCATGTAGAAAATGTTCCCTCTTCACTTGATTTCTTTCCTCTGTGTCTTTGTTTCTCCCTTTAACACAAGACATGATCAATATTTAATTTTTCTCTTTATTATATACTCTGCACTGTGGGTCTGGCTTTGCTGCAAGCATTACTATCTGTCACTCTTGGCCAAAAGTTAAGGGATATTTTGCAAAGGGCATTTTTCAAAATATGCTTTCCTGTTTTTCAGTCTTCCTCCCGTGAATGTTTTGGAAATCCTCTTCCCGGTACCTCAGTGAGCTGGGCTGTTTTTTCTCACAGCAAAGCCTAGACAACGAATACACAATGGTGAGAACTGGCTGAACAAAAACATTGACTTCAGTTTATGTCAAATGCAGATAGAGTCTGATAAAGCGAAGGTGCTTCCCAGGTGAGGGGACAGTGGGTAGAAACATATGTTTGACATAAGCCAGGCAGCTATCTGCATGTTGAGCTAATCATCTGGGTTGCTGTACAATGATCATTGTTCATAACAGCAGCACAATACTGTGAAAAGAGGGTAGTCTGACATAGTTTGTACATTTCCATGCAGCCTGGTGAGTGTCAGTGTCTGCTTTCTGCTCTGGCAAATCATCCTGCTGCCTAAAGACGGTGCTGACTTACTTTTTTTTTCTCCACTAAGTAACACAAGTGAGAGGTGAAGCCTTTTTTCCCCCCACCCACTCCTTTTGACATCTTTGGCCCTTGCTATAGATGATTTCTTCAGTTGTGCTCTGCAAATACGTCTTCATAAACGTGTGTGCTTATAAAAGTGTGCGCCTTCACTCCATCATACACAGGTTATTTCCATACTGGGGTTTCAGGGATTTCCACCCACCAAGTATTTTTCCATGGCTTACCTCTGGATGAAATGAGCTATGGGGAGATGAATAGTTTATTTTGATATAGCCTAAAAGAGCTTCATTAATCTTCCTGTAGGGTTTTAAAAGCATTTTTGAATCATTGTAGGGATTTAACTATGCAGCTAATCCCCATGTAATTCTTTGCCAGTATTGAAATGTATAAAATTTATTTATTTAATACAGAAAAATTTATATTAGCAATATGGGATAATGGATAAGGTATTTTGGGCTGCAGGATGTACAAATCAGAAGGCAGACTGATTTCCAGCAGCTAAATTACTTGCTCCATTGACTGTCTTTTTCTAATAGGCTGAGCTGAAGGCTCAGAAGCACAAATTGACAAACTCAGAAAATAACAAGAAAAGGGGAATGCAAAACCTGACTGAAAGAAAAGGTTTAGGAAAAATTGTTCTGAGACATTGAGAAAGATTTAAAGTTGAGAGAGTGTCACTTCTTTCCAAGCAGCACAAATGGGGGTGGAGGCAATGATGATGGTGATGACAGGACACAGGGCTAGTGAAGAAAACTACTGTCAAAGGACCTGCAGACCACACCAGTGCCCTGGCTCCGGCCAGGACAGGGCTAATTTTTTGCAGTAGCTGGGAGGACGCATGGCTGGGGCATTGAGGTTATTCTGTACCACTTCACATCATTGCTGGGGCAAAAGGACTCTCTTCTGGGGAGAAGTGGTTCTGTCTGGAGGAGAAAACATGGTGACGGGAGCTGTCTGGCTTTGCCTATTATCAGGGGTTTTTTGTATCTTTCCTTATACCTTTTGTTATTGATATTGTTGCTGTTACTGCTTGTTTTCTTATGTCATTGCTATTTTCAGGAAATAGTTCTTTTCTCAACATGTTCTTTAGTGGTAATATTAAACTGGAGAATAACATTCCTAAACTGCAATCACCACTTGCCTTCAAAGTTTTGTTTCAGCTTTCTCATGTTGCCAATGTGGACTTCACTTCTTAGTGGACTGCAGAGAAAAGAAGCGGGGCACAGGCCTTTCCTTCTCCCCTGCTCCATGCAATATGGCCACAAAGAATGGGGAGAAAATTGTGAAATGTGTGATAGAAACATTTCAAAGGCATGGAACAAACAGAGATGATAACACAAACTCCCTTGTCACCTTTCTCAACAATAAACCTCCTCTTAGCTTCTGCTCTTCATAGTTTTGGCATCATTTTCTAGTTGTTTCTCTTCTTGGAAACAGCCAAAAAAATGGCTGAGATTGCTTTTCTGAAATTCCCTGAGTTACCTTACAGACAGTTTCAGTCACTGGTTGTCTTCAGGATCCAGAACAGGACCCTCCATTAGGTGCTGTGGCTGAAAGTTAACATTCAGAGAAGCATGTGTGGATTATGAATTCAAGGTTGAATCCCCCATCACTGGATCACTGAAACAATTGCTCAGCTGTCAGTTTGGAGCCAGAATTGTCATCTCCACTAATGGTTTTCATAGGTAGCCATTCCTGTTGCTTATTTCAGGAAAGTGCTTGTGAAGGTGACATTTGAGTTCTGACAGGCATCCCTTCATTTTTCTTGTTGCTTCAGGATCTGACAGCTCATTTTCAGCCATTAACTGGTCCTGGGTTTCTGCTGTGTCCAGATCTTTTATTACCTGAGAAGAAGAGTTAGAGGGTGTTGAGGAAAGCCTCAGTTTTGACATGTTTACTGGAAGCTGTTACATTCATTCCAGACCATTAAGTAAGGCATGGTAAACCTAGGGAAAGAAAATAGTTCTTCATCTGCATTTCCAGGTGGCACACAATTTTTAGTGTCTGAGAAAACAAAACCAAGCTAAACCACCCTGCTCAAAAACATTGTGATGGCAGTTGAAGAAAAAGGTAATTTCCCTATTCCTCAGTGGGAATAAACTCACTTTTTTGTTTCATTTTTAATTGTCAAATGAAAACTACATACACGTCTATACTTGGTGTGCTTTAATAAAGTCATTAATTTATGAAGCAATGTCTAAACAGTAAACCTTAATCATTTATGTGTACAAGTAGCACCAATATATTGAAGCCTTCTCTAACTCACTTCCTAATGAGCCTCCAAAGCTCTTTTCCCTGGTGCATTTTTCCCAGTTAGACTAGCTGTGCAAATCCTGAACTCATTTGTATCACCTTCCTGAAGGAAGCAATGCATTGAATATATAATCATTTGAATACTGTCTACTATTTTTTCAATTCCAAATAATGAGATAGGTCAAGTTTTGTGACTATTTTTCCTTTCAGTGTTACTGTTACTGTGATTCTCATTGCAGGAAGCAAAAAAATTTCAGCAGTTAGTGGAGGTTTTGCAGCCTTAGTAATTCAGTTGACTATTCTGAAAGATGTGGGCTAGCATTCACAGCAATAAATGAATGGATGACTTTCACGGTTGTTGTGATATACATATCAAACTTCAAAAGTTTTATCTTTGAAGCAAGAGTTGTTTGATTTGTGATGGCAGGAAAGATTGTCTGGTTTCACTGATTTGTTAGTTATGTCTTTCTAACAAAACACAGGATGAGATGAATTGTGACCTGGTCCCAGTGAAATGTTCTGCATGCCACATGTGTTGTGCCTTTGTGCTTTCCTTTGAATTTGTGTACAATGGACCAAAGGGCATTCTTTTGACACATACATCTGCTACCTGGAAGTTCAAGCAATTTTCTGACCTATTTTGAGATTTCTAAACCTCATAATCAACTAAACGTGAAACCCCTCACAGTTACAAGTTTTGGCATTGTGCTCCTGCTTTTAGAAATCCTTGCACTAGTTTTTAAATACTAGGAACACAGGGAAGAAAAGTAATTTAAAGATTAATTTGTTTTGACAAAGGGTGAATGTGACTGGGATTACTTTAGGAAATGAGGAGGCCAGTACAACAGCACTGCAGCAGTAACGTGCTATCGTCGGCCAGACTGTCAGCAGTGGTAGCCAGAAAAGTCTTGGATGGCTTTGCATGTCCAAGTCTAACTGTTTCTGCACTTTTTACCTGCAAAGGCAGGGAAAATGCTGCTGTTAGACAAGTTGGAAAGACAACCAAAGGACTGGAAGAAGATGTAGATATCTTAACGATACTGGCTTTCACTAGAATTGCTACCATTTGACCACTTTTGTCTTGAATACTTTGAACAGCATGAGGGAGTACTTTGAATAGCAGAGATATTCAGGAGTGCGATGTGCCATGGGACTCTTTAGTGTCAGACAGGATTTCTACTAAAAGAGGTATGAGGGATTCTACTTATTTTGGGCTGTAAACATATGGATATGAGATACAGGATTTCCTGTAGTTTGGGTTTTTTTACAAAGTTCATCTTCTGGTTTCTGTTGGTTTGCCATGTTCTTTTAAAGATCCCCTGTGTTCTATAGCCTACAGCAGAATAAAACTCCCATGTGGGTGAAAAACTTGTTGGGTAACTTGTGTCTTTACTGCTCTGTATCAGCAGAGGTGCACCCAGAGCAGTTTAGGCCCAGCCTTGGTGCTGTAGACCAGAAGTTTTCTGATGGGATGGCTACCCTGTACGGACTTTTCTGTGCTGACTGCCGTGGCTGACCCAGTGTTGGTCTGGATTGGCTATGGGTTGCAAAGGTCTGAACTCTTCTGCAATCTGTTCTTCCTCTTGCAAGAGCTTTCCAAACATCAGTGTCTTCAGCTACAGAGTGTGAGAGTACCACTGACTGTCTGACGTTCCCGTCTCTGTGGCTGACACCATGGCCCCTTCTCCACGTCGTATGGCCAAGTTATGCATATATTCTCTGTTGTGCTTTGTGGAGATTTTCAGGTACCTCTGACCTATTCAGTGATCTCAGCTTCCTCCTGCCTTGGACTTCCTTCACATGTCTGTATTTATCCACAGACCTTTGCCCTGTCCAGCAGAGAACAATGCTATGGTGTACTTCCATGTACACCATATTACCTAGCCAGCTGAGATCCAAATGCCTCTGCATTAGCAAAGCTGTGGAGGAAATTTGTGTTTCTGATAGAAGCAGGGTGGTTTATGTTTCCAGACATCCACACAGTCCATTATGAACATTTCTACCTCTTTGCTTCTAGATTTTTCTTCATTATGTAATAGAACTGTCACCACAAAAAGTTAGCTACCTTAGAACTACATATATGCTACAGATGTGTTTTAAATCTCACTACAGATTCATGGGGTATTTGTGTTCCTGTATCTGTTCATGGAAAAATCTGATCTTCACTCTGTGGGAAACTCTCAGCAGAAAGGACTATAATCAGCCATAGACAACTGGGACAGGACAGAGGAGAAACTCTGCTCTGACTCATGGATGCTCCAGGTCTGGTTTGGGCTGTATCCTCAGGGAAGCAGCCTGAGGATCCTTGCATTGCTAGAGCCTGTGCTGTTTCACTGCTAACAAATAAAGACTTTCATCCCTTGAGTCTGCATTTTTTCCCTTGAGACAGTATCAGCAAGGGGGATTTCAAAAGCACAGGAAATTGCTTTACCCTTCTGCCACTGAAATCACTGAGTGTTTTACCCTTGGGATCAGTAGAAGGAGAATTAGGCCCATACTGAGCTCTTCTGAAAATCCCATTCTTTAATAAAAAGAAAAATGCGATGTTGATGGCTGTGTTCTAAAATCTCTTCATGAAGATGGAATTTTAAAAGCATGGATGCATGCTGCAATTGCCTGTGTGACCTGCTATTTCATCCCCAGACAATAGTTTTTTCTTTGAACGATACTTGTAATTGCTTGTGAGATACTATGCCTCATCTAGTGAACATTAATGTGACAGAGCAGATTCTATGGAAAAACTGGTAATCTATAGTAACAGAATTCGGCTATTCTGAAGTGGATGACTTTGTGTTCCAGCATGATAATAGAGAAAAAATAGGTGTATTTTGTGACTAGCACTGAGACAGACTAATTGCTTTTTTTTTTTTTTTTTTTTTTTTTTTAAAAAAAGGGGTAAGGG
>NW_024508766.1:915692-956508 GCF_017590135.1 Pyrgilauda ruficollis | reverse complement strand
ACAAAATAATTGTTTTTTTTTTTTTTTTTTTTTTTTTGTGAATACAGTGGTCAAGTGAGCAGTTGTAGCTCCCATAACAACAGACAACAATTTTGAAAGAGCATATATTTCCTCTTAAAATAGTCTCTAACAAAGCACATGTTATACATTAATATACATTAATTGAGAAAACATCTGTCTGAAAGCATCTGTAGGTGAAACTGTTTGGCTTCATTTCTGCAGAAATATAGGCTAAGCAATTATACAAGATGAAAAATTGATGTCCTATTCTTCTGTTATGAAATGGAGCAAAATGGATGACAAGCACCCTTTGAGAACCCAGTACTCAAGACAGTCAAGGATAATACAGCCCCCAAACCCTGAAGTTTTCCTGACAGTATTTGCCGACAGAAAGATACAAAGTCTCAAGTTTACACCAGTCATAAATGTTTTGGGATCCTTCCTTCATGATGAGTTGGACTTTTGCTCTTTTCCCCATTACTCAGTGGACTTTTGCTCAGCAGTGTGGCCGCTTTGCTCAGACTGTCTCTCCCTTCTTCCCTCATCTTCTTTGTTCTCAGCGCTGCACACTTCCTTCTGCAGACTGATCTGAGTGTCAGGGCTCTGTAACGCATGACTTATGCAGCAAGGCTGCATCTGGCACAGGTGCAACCCCTTCAGTGGTTGTTTGATCACCTTTTTTCATTTCCAGCTAAAAGGCAATGAGAAGGAAGTTCCATCTCAGTGAAGGTAACTGAGAACTTCTTGGTATCTACACTTTTGCCCTCACTCTCAGTGGATAAAGGAAAGAGTTAAGAAAATCCTGTGCCTGACTTCTGATTCTTTTTCAGACAGGTGAGCCACTGCCCTGGAGAAAGGTTCATTTATGCTGGTAACGTTGAAACAAGACTCCAAGTCTTAAATACTCACCTTGGCCCATCTCTGCCTGATCCTTGACTCTTTGGTAGAAGACAGCATGTGAATAATCATAATCTTTGCCTTCCAGATGTGCTTTGAATGCATTACAGGTCAAGGCCAGCTCATTAATTTTATCTGCATGTTCCATCTCACTCTTAGCCTGAGCTGTCATATGTCCCTCTCTGTTTGCTTGAAGACAACCAACTAAATCCCCACTGCACAGGTATATATGTGCATGAGAGCTGTACAGTGTGGTTAAGATTCAGTCAAAAGGGGAAAAAAAGTACAGAGAAACTTGGGTAAACTATAAAAATTTCTTCCTTTCTGTAATTTGTTACTCACTTAGGATGTCACTGTCTATGCCCCAGCTCACTGGGACATGCAGGGAGAAACAGGGGCTGACTGTGAAGGAGTCACACAAGAAAAGGCTACACCGTCCATTACATGACCACTGCTGGTTTTGTTTGTTTTTTGGTGTGGTTTTTTTAGGGTTTTCTTTGTTTTTTTTTTTTTTGGCAATAGCATTTTGCCAATGAATTTCCTGCAGTGTTCTTGGTTCGTACAATTTACCTGTCTTTAACGCTGCTGTGCCATACTGTCACTGCAAGCCAACATCAAAACAAAGAAACATTTTAACAAGGTTCTGTCAGGGTGAGGTCTCTGCTGGCCTCAAGGCGACAGACAACCCACTTTATGTGTAAACTGTAATATACCAGCAACTGGGAAGCCCAAAGGCTTCTTCCTGGGCTGAGCAAAATAAATGCAGGCAGGAAGTAAATCTGCAACCATTTGTTTCTGCACACACATAGTATTGCAAAACCTTTGACCGCTGGGAAGAGGTCACTGTGGTGCCAAGTTTTGACCAAAACAAGATTAGCTTGTGAAGCTAAAGAGAGCCTTTCCCTTCCCTTCCCTGCTCTTCCCTGCCCTGACCTGTCCTTCCCGGCCCTGCCGGGCCCTTCCCTGCCGGGCCCTTCTGGAGCAGGGAGCAGCTCCCTGCGGCACAAGGGCGCTCTCGGCTGAGCTGTGCTTTTTCTCTCCCGGCACTCGAGGGCACTGTTGTTTTACTTTTGCAGCAGCCGCGGCGCTCCCACACCGTTCCAAGCCCGTCTCTCCGAATCCCGCAGGCAAGAGCCGGCCCCCCCTCGGACGTGCAGGTTTTGGCCTTTTCCAGGTAAAGAAATCCCATTGCTTTGCTACCCGAGTCTTCCTCTTTAGTCGTGTCTCTTGACACTTGCGGAGGTAAATGTGGTGACTGCACAAGGAGGAACAAAAACTTCTCCGTGTGCGGTGGGATGTCTTTGAGGACTTGAAATGTTGGCAGGTTTGAAGCAGCTAGATTTACATTTAATGAAGGCTTTACTATGGAGAACATAACAGGAGATTTTGAAAATACAGAAGTTTGTGTGGAACAGAGCAAAAACTTAGGAGCAATTATTACACGTTTGGATAACTTAAACCAATTTAAACAGTCCTTCCACATTTACACTACCATATAATAAGGTAGCCAGGGAAATGTAGTAGTAATGTCTATGCGCATGAGAAAATGACAGCCTTGAAATCTTGAAAAGACACTCAGGGCCTATGGGCACCCCGGATGTCTTCAGGAGCACATTGTGTTTTGCCTTAAACTTACCTCAGCACCTTAACAAGGTGTGAATTGCTACAGACTCCCAACACTAGGAAGTGCCTGCTGCCCTCTTTCCTTCTGGACCAGCCACTCTGCAACCCTTCATACATAGGTACAACTGGTCAGTGTTCTCTAGTTAGTACTGCATTTAGTGGGGTCTGAAGAAAAGCTGTGATACCAAATCTGCTTTCACCTGTCAGAAGGATAATTGAGATGCTGAATAACCCAGTTTTTTGGCTGAAATAGGAACAGTCTCCAGGCAGATGTGCGCAATCTGACTTTCCCCTCATATCCACACCCTAGTCACTTTCTCTGTGCTTGGACATTTCCTTCTATTCCTGCATAGATGCAGGTGGTGATCTTAGCACTAAGTGGCAAAAACCATTCTCTGGAACATTTGCTGGGCATCAGGGACCACAAAATTATTTCAGCCTTTTTTATGAGCCCTGGTTTGTGTTTGAAACCATCCATGTGGCTTTATGACTTTACACCAGATCACCTAGTTTTATTCTTGGAGATGGAACAAAATATTTCTAACAGTCAAGGTCAATATTTCAACAAGCCATCAAAAAAAAGGGGTAAATGGTGTATTTATTGATGACTCAACAGCAAGAACCGCAGGACCACATATGTGCATCTTTACTACAGCTAAATGAGGCTGAATGCTCTAACAGATCACAGATCAGTCAGATGTTCATATGAACAGAAACATGCCAAAAAGTTAGCACTATTAAAGGCACTTCATAATGCACACCCTCCTAAAGCTGTTTTTAAAAATAAAAAACCTCATAAAATTAAAGTGGAACTGGAGGTCAAAATAAAAATTATAAGGTTCAGTGGACCTGTTGTGTTTTAAATCTTGAAGGCTGAACTTCCAGACTTCCTAAAAGCTTGGGACTTTTCAGAAATGAGGAAAGAGTTAGATATTATTTACTTTAAGTGCAAGTAGAAGATCTCATATTTTTCAGGCAAAGACTAAACTTGTTGGGTTTTTTAAAAGAAATCAAATTCTCACTCTTGACCATTTCTAAAAACAGATATGGACAATACCATCTGTTGTTCATGAGGTATGGAAGTGTGTTACCCTACTAGCATCAGTAAAACTAAGCATGAATCCAAAATCTAGTGTTTTTTCACAACTACTCAGAAAGAAACAAGTATTTTGTTCTTCAAAAGAATTCGGGGCTCTATGTTTTGAATTTCTTGGAAGATTTTGGTTCAGATCTTGTGTTTATTACAGCCAATATACTGACTCCTCGTGACCCAAAAGGTAGGGACAGGGGATGGTTTTGTTGTCCTACTTATCAAAGGCTTTTTGATTTGTCCACATCTGCTGGAACTGCACACAGTTTGGACTTGTTGACACTTTTGAAGGCACAGGGTGCTAAAGCTGCTTTTCCTGGGGCCTGGCTCAGTGAATAAACCTTTCCCTGAATGTTCATCACTTCATGCAGCCCACTCTGTGCAAAGATATCATTCCTCCTTTGAAGCACAAAGACTTTTTGCACAAGTTCATCAGACTTTTACTGATGACATTGATTTTCAGACATTGGAATTTATTTTTACCAGCACTAAGCTACTCCATGGGCTGAAATGAGTAGCAGTCTCTACCAGTTCCTAATCTCACATCACTCTGACCGTGTCCTTACTGAGGGTTTTCCTCATCTTTGGCGAGCCTTGTCATGCACTCTCTGTCTTCCAGGGATTTGGAAAGATGTGACAGATTCAATCCCACTGAAGTCAGATGCACTAATGTGTAAGGGGTAGGGGCCCAGGGGTAGGGTGGGGGGATGGAGCAGCCTGAGTGGCCTTCAGGACTCTGGTCATGCTACAGCACAGAAAAACTTGCCCAGTATCAGCCCTGAGGATGTAAAATCTGGAGGTTAAGGCCTCCTAGGAGACATGACTCAGTAGACAATGCTATGGAAATAGAAAAGCTTATCAACTCTCATACTTTCATGTCACGCATGTCACTACCCTCAATAATTCTGCTTAGTGTATTGTCCACCAATAAAGTAACTTCCAGGCATCTTGGAGGAACACATACACTATCATACAAGTGACAGGTGAAGTACCATCCATAAAAGTACATAAAACTCAACATTTGGACAAGCTGACTTTTCCTGCTGCATTTTTTTGGAAGTGTCTATCAAGGAATGCTTGGCTTGCCCTCCCCAACAAAATGAAGTCTCAGAGAAAGCATGGGAAATATGCAGAGGAAAAAGTGCTGTTCAACCCAAACAACATACCACCAGTAAAAAAAGGTGTATACTATCCTAGGATAGAAAACAGGTGACAGTGGAAAGGCTTCTGGTCTTGGATGTAAGAACAGTGGCAGGTGGGAGGATGAGATATTTCTGCACTGATAAGGTGGGAATTGATCCCTCAAAAAACGAGCATGTTAATCTGCAAAACAAGGTACTGGAGTTCTCTCCTAGATGTTCTGCTAATCTCCTTTCCTGTGTTGACCAAGTGATTCAGCACATGAAATGTCCTAGTTGTGCACAAGAACACTGCCTGGAGCACTGAAAGCAATGAAAACCTAAGGCTTGTCCAGTATGAGTAGCTTGAAGACACTTTGCAGTCCATACAATTGTGCAAGTTTCCTGATGTGTTATTTCACACATAAAAAAAAAAAATTAGGCAGTGCTCAAGTGGCTTAGCAGCACAATGTGAAATGTGGGGTGTTTTTTGTGAAAATAATTTTGTTACAGTGAAAATTGGATGGCAATCCCAGTGCACTAATGAACTGTCAAATCTGTGGTGTCACTCAGCCTAGCTGGCAAAGACTGATAAAGATCACGGAATCATACCAGGGTGCTCATCAGACTGCTGCTCCAGCTGTGTCCTGTAGACATGCACACCACTGCTTCCCCCACCTCTGCTCCTGTGACTTAGAGCAGCTGATTAGATGAGGGGTGGGCCTACAACCTAATGCAGTCTATCAAATACCAGAGGTCACACCTCTGGAAGTACATGTATATATTGGATACATCAGAAGATTCAGACACATCATAATTCAGGTCTTTTAAGCCAAATACATTAGTTTCACACTCAGGGTTAAGGATATATGTCCAGTCAACCCATAATGACTGAAGTCCTGTCCTGTGCAATTCTGGAGTTTCCACTCTGCCTGAGGATGTTTTGGTCCATTTCTTCTTTATTTATTAAGTCAATTTATCATGGCCCTACTGAGATGCAAATATGCCTGAGGAAGTCTGTGGACTGCTTTCATGAAAGTGTCAACATTCTTCATGTTAGTTGGTGTGATTTCTTGTCTTTCTACATGGTGATGGCTGTATGTCACACAGCCCATGGTGACAATACTCTGGAAAGGAGAAAGGCACCCAAGAAGCCCAGAGCCACCTGACTTTTTTCTTTTTCCCTGGTCTTGGTAGCAGGTGCATTACAAAACCATCTCTAACACACCACAGGATAAGATCTTTTGATAGGTCACCACAGCACTGTTGCAATCAGTTAATAAGGTCTTTTTCTGAGTATCCATCTATTCTATGCAATTTGTCCCAAGTTGAACAGGGCTGGCGTGCAAGTTCATAAAACTGCAGAGAGTCCTTGAACTTCTGAAGATCTCCTCGGACATCTGCTTTCACACATGCTGAATTCCTGCTTGTAACACTGACTGGGGATACCTGCTTGTCCTTTCATCTTAGATTTTATCTTACATTACATAGAATGGTATTCAACAGACCTGCCTGCTCTAGCTGAAAATTCCACTTCATCAGACCTAAGCAATTCTAATGAAGTTCATTAGGGAGAAAGAGAAGGCAAAAGATATAAACAAATTTTTTTTAAGGTGTTGAAAATGTGACCTAGGGAAATGTTTCAATGGGAAATCCATATCCTCTAAAATGACTTTTCATGCATCAAGGTTCATTAGGTATGTCAGTATTGGCTCTTCCAGAAAGTGGCATTAAAGAAACTAATTTCCCAGAGTTTAACTGAAAAACATAACCACTGTTGCACTGTTACTTTCACCTGCAAGTAAACAAGCAGTTTAAACTCAGTTCAACCTAACACAGGGAAAAGTTAGTGTAAGTAGGAACTCCAGTGTTATCAGGGAACACTTGAACTGAAAAACAATGGTCAGAATAACAGCTTTACATCTCTAGTCTTATGGAAGAAAAAGAGCTGCAAATATATTTTGTCTGTATTGAGCAATGAAAAAAAGTCACTTTATTTTGTTTGTCATACCAGGCCTTAGTGTTTACCTGATTTCATTCCTGCCTTCAGTACCTTTGCTTAAACAATAGCACATGCTTTTCTGGGCCTTCCTAATGACTCAGATATCTGTTCTCTATTGAAACTGCACCACATTTCTGGTTCAAATTTATCTCAATTCAGCTTGCACTGCCCAAGGGACCTCTATGCCTATGCTGCTGCCAGCTCAGAGACCCTGTTATGATCAAATTTCCCATGGATGCATTTTGAGTGTGTAGATCAATCCCTCCCTCCCTTTATGCCCCAGGAGTCTAAATTCTAAATTGCTTCTAAATTCTAATTGTTCTGAGATTTCTTGCTAGAAGTCTCTGCAGATAAATTCTGTTCTTCTGGAAACAGTGCTTCCTGAATTTGTTCCCATACTCTTTTCACTTGTACCCTTTTGCACATCTTAAGAAAGACTACAGGTTCTTTTTGCACAAGACTGGAAAAGCAACATGAATATTGTAATTGTTTCCTCGGGGAAAACAGCCTCTTGAAAGTCTAGTGGAAAGTGTCCCTGCTCATGGTGGGGGTGGTTGAAACAAGATGATCTTTAAGGTCCACACCAAGCCAAGCCATTCTATGATTCTATGAAAATTCACTCTCTGCACAAAGGTGGGGAGTTGTTCCAGTTATTTGGAGCACTATTCTTTCCTGCCTTAAGGCCATGCTTCCCATACCTGGCTCTTGTGACAAACGGCCTTCACAGATAAACCTTTTTGCTATCACTAGTTTAATGCACAGAATGGTAGTTTTGCAATTTCAGAGTCCTTGCATATCTTGTACTTTTTCTCTTCTTGTCAGGCCCTCTCACTGCATTGCTGGCACCAACAGAAACATACACACAGCTGTTGTGTTCAGCCACTTTGCTGTGGTGCCCAGTGACAGCACAAGAGACAGCACTGAAAAGTGGGAGGTTCCTTCTGAACATCTGGAAACCCTTTTCCACTGTGAGCATGGCCAAGCACTGCACAGGTTACTCAGATAGATGGTGGATGTTAGGAATATGATAGAAATTCGTGCCTATGAAATATAGATATGTGTATTAAACATGTTATTAAGGGGAGACCAAGGTTTAATCCTAGGATGACAAAACCGCGGCTGGCTGACAAGGGTGGAACTCGGCATTAACACACGAAGGAAAACTCGGCTGCACAGAAGATGGTTGTTCACGGTGGCATGTACCCGAGGACGCCCAGTGATGATGGCCCATGAAGATACACATCTGAGATAACCAGCGCCATCAACACCTTCTACCTGAATACAGGATTCCGGGAATCAGAGGAGGAACACCGGTCTCTTCCCGGACGAGGTTTTGTGCAGCTTTGAGTGAAGAAAGAAACCAACATGGATATGATGAACTTTGAAAGGAGACAAAGGGACTCTGCTGCGGGCAAGAAAAAGAGTATAAGAACTGTCCCTGTGGAGCAGCAAGTGTGGATGAAAGGGGATTTGGTGCGATAGAGGCTGAATCTGCGTTCACCCAGCCTGTATTCCAGGGTCTGCACTGTCATTTTTGATTGGTGGCTGTTGGGACTGTAATATTTTTTGCTATACTGTTAATATTTTTTTTTTTTTTGGTAGGGGACGGTGGGAGTGTGGGAAGGGACACCTTTGGCAAGTCTTATTTTATCTCTTCATTTGCCAGATAGGAAATAATCTTCCTCTCACAGTACAGATTATACTCCTTATACAAGTATTTCTTTTGCACTTAATCCCCCCTACAAATGCAGAAAAAGTAATATTCCCTATGCTGCAACTTCACTACAATGCATCAGTCTTTGAGGATGGTTGAAAATATCTGACTTGTCACCTGAGGAAAAATCATGCCTGTAGCTCTAACTTCAAAGGCAGTGCTTTCTCTTGGGACAGAAGTTGGAATAAATTCCAAAAGTCCACATCTCCTGCTTGTGGAATAACATTGGTTGAGTCTACGTGCCTCAAACTTGTAAGCACAGTACTCAGCTTTGAGGGTAATATGGTTTTCTCATGCCAGTCTTTTCCAAGCAGCAGGTAACTTTTCTAGAGCATCCATGAACTTTCAATTTTGTTGATGTGAGTGATATTATAGAATCACAGAGAAGATGTGGATGACACATACCTATCAGAATTCCCTGTCAGAGGCCAGCTGTTGGGACTGTAATACGGTCGCGAATAAATTTTTATTTTTTTATTTCTATTGCAATTGCATCTATTTCTATTTTTACCTATAACAGTGGAATTTTCCTCTTTGCAGGTATTCAAAAGCTGTCTAGACAATGTCCTGGGCAAGTGGCTCTTGATAGTCATGCTAGACTAGTGGTGTTGGACAAGATGCTCTCCAGTGGTCCCTTCCAATTTCAGCCAGACTGTGATTAGTATCACCAAAATCAGCATTTGTCTTCTGGAAATGTGTACCTTTTGATATCTATGTTACTATTATGTTAAGGAAAAGTTCTGCCTGAAAGGTTCAGACCACTGTATTATGAGCACATCACACATGTAACATATATATATTGAAGTACATGCTGAAGGTCATACCAAGTAGGGGACAGCACAGAAATCACTCTTGGTATTTCATGATATAAATATATTAATGGAAAAATGCTACTGTCCTGAAAATAGATAGAAAAGAACCAGACATTGCCAGTGTCTCTCAAAAGTTATCTTTAGCAAAAAGTTACAATTTTGTAATGTTAAATATTTATAGGGATATGGGAATACAGTACTGCTCATCATCAAGATGGCTTTGAAATAGGTTATTTGAGATAGCAAATCTATATGACAGGACTCGGGAAAATGAAATAACTAAATGAGGTGAAGCACATTTAAAAGTGTAGAAAGAATTTACTGCAGCGTGTAACAGAGCTGTCAGGCAGACTAGTTCCCTCACTTGTTGTTACTGTTGCTTCACTGCACTTTCATATGACAAGGCTCTGCTTTCTCTAAGGAGACTGCTGAGTTCGGCTGCATTGGATTCTGTAACACATATGCTTCCCCCAATGCAAGAAACAGCTGGGTAGTGGCAGGAATAGTCTGTGTCTCAGTTAACTTGAGAGACCTGTCAGAAATGGATGTAAATGTTTAAATGATCCTGTCAATGCAAGTAGTCTCATCTACTGCAGCAAGATGATGGAGCAGGCTCCTGGTGCAAGTAGGACGTTGGGCTCTTATTTTATAAGCCTGTGTCTTCAGGTGAGATATTGAGCTTTTGCAGCTGTCTAGGGCTGTTGGAATGGCTCAACCATGATGCACAGAACATGACTTGTCAGTCACCAAATACCATCCAAATCACCATTTCTCCTTGTAGCAATTTGGGACTAACCTACAAAGACTCCAGGACCATAGAGATGGGAGAAACAGAGCTTCAGGTCAGACAGCAGCTGTTGTAAATGCAGTCAGTAAACTGTTGGGCTAGTAACCAAATGAAAGCCACAGTGGGCAGCCATTCACAGTGCATAGACTTTACTAGTTCTGCAGGCCCTGATGATGGTGCTACTATCCCTTCTGGAGATTCATCTATCAGGATTAAGTATATGGAAGCAAAGTGTATTCCTGTAACAATGGCATTTTTCACTGCTGATAGATCTTGTTACAGAATGGACTTTCTTACACTGTAAAGCAGTTGGATACTATGGGGCTAAGCATAGTGTAAATGTCAAGAGGGATTACAGCAAAACAGAAAATTTAGAAAGGGCTGGACCTTGGCCACGTGCTTCATAATTGTGATAGGAAGCAGTGGGGGAGACCCAAAGCTCCCAACTCTTTTTACACCCATCAGTGCTCCAGGGTAGGGTGCAGCCAGGGTGCACCCCTCCCCAGTGGAAGTGCTGTGCTTTGCCTTTGCAGTGGTCTTCTGCACCAGTGTACTGGCCTTCCTAATGACTGTGATATCTGTTCCCTATTGAAACTGCACCAGTTTCAATAGAAAACAGGGGCAATGTTGCATGTAGCTTGGTTCAGCTTTTCCCAGACAATTCAGCATGGAGCCAAGCATTCAGCTCTGTCTCTGCAGAATGCAGAGATGCAGGGAGCAAAGCAGTGGTCGAATTTTTCATTCCATTAAGAATTCACACTTTCTTCGCCTGTGTTGCTGTTGTTGTCTCTAAACATGACAGACAAAAATCAGAAAACAAAAGCATTTACATTCTCTCCACTGGCAAAGCAGCGCATTCACAACCAACATCAAAGGTGGGTTTAGTGATCATTAGTGCAATACTGCACTCCAACATGATCAAAGCAATCAGTGCCCAAACACAATGAGGAAGATGGAGCTGTGATTCAGCTCTTCTATAAAAGGCAATGATGAAGTGATCTGGGGAGAAGGTGAAAGCACAGTAAGTATATAAGGGCATGCAGCTGAGATATTCTTTTACATCAAAACAATTTCTCATTTCATATCCAATTATACCTCTGAGCTGTTCAGACCAACATTTCTGTCATCTCTGGCTTTCAATTGACATTGCAAATTAAGGAATAAAAAACTACAATAAAATATGTCTCAGTTGAAATTCCTCCTGAAGTGTGTCATTGCAGATGGATAACTGTTTGAGAGCTGGGATACTTGTGCTGGCCTTACTCATGCTGCCAGCCAGCTTCAATCAATCACATTTGGGTAAGGGACTCTTTAGTTACTGCCTAGTCAGTGAAAAAGCCTTTTTGCTTTACTGTCTGAATCACAGAATGGTCTAGGTTGGAAGGGACCTTAAAGATTGCCTACTTCCAACCCCCCTGCCATGGACAGCAACACCTTTCAATACACCACATTGCTCAGAGCCTCATCCAGCCTGGTCTTACACACTTCCAGGGATGGAACATCCACAACTTCTCTGGGCAACCTGTTCCTGTGCCTCACTAGTCTCACAGGAAAGAATTTCTTCCAAATATCTAATCTAAACCTATTATCTCTCAGTTTGAAGGCATTTCCTATTGTCCTCCTCCATATTTCTCGTAAGCTTCTTCCACGTAGTGGAAGGTTGCAATTAGGTCACCCCAAAGCCTTCTCTTTTCCAGGGTGAAAAAAACCCTTTCTCTCAGCCTTTCCTCAGACAAGAGGTGCTCCATTCCCCTGGTGGCCTCCTGATGTCCCTCCTGTGCTGGGACCCCAGAGCTGGGTGCAGGGTTCCAGGTGGGCTCTCAGCAGAGCAGAGCAGAGGGGCAGAATCCCCTCCCTCCCCTGCTGCCCACGCTGCTTTGGATGCAGCCCAGGACACGTTTGGCTTTCTGGGCTGGGAGTGCCCATGGCTGGGTCATGTCCAGCCTCTCACCCACCAGCACCCCAAGTCCTTCTTACAAGGCTGCTCTCCATCTGTTCATCCAAAGCCTGTGCTGATAACAGGAGCTGCCTGCACCAAGGGAGAAGGTTCAAAGTAGAAAGCTCCAAGTGCAAGAATAATGGACTTTATGATGTTGGGTATCCATAGCCAGGGTGTCAAATGTCATTGAAGTCAAAAGTGTAGATGTGGCATTAATCAAGCCACTGTAATGGACTGATCTTTTTGTCTCTTGGACTTGTGCAGCTCACGCCACACAAGTGCATCTTGGAAGTCCCACAGGAAGCCCTCATCTTCTGCTTGATTGGGTGCAAATTGAAATTCTGAACTCAGCTTTTTCTTAAAATCATTGAAACAGTATCTTCTATATGAGAGTCATCATTTTAATGGCTTAGCACAGCAGTTATGAATTTTCTCTGAATCCATATTCAAAATTACCGAGGGGGGCTGGGGGAAGGGAGGCTGTGAGAATTAGTGGTTTGGAGTTTGGGGATGGGAGGGGCTTTGTAGGGGTCAGGTAGGATTAACAAGACCTCAGATCCAGGAGTCTGGTCCCTAAGTATGTTGCCTGTGACTGCAACTGAGTCACTCTGTCTTCTCTTGTGTAAGCTAAACCACAAGAGCTTCTTAAGCCTTTCTCCGGAAGACGGATTTTCCACACTCGGAATGGCTTGTAAAGAAGATGCTTTAAAGCAGCATCTCAGGGGAAGAATACAAACAAAAGCCCCAGGAAAAGGAAAGGCATTCAGTGATACTTAGCAAGGCATGGCAGTGGTTTGGAAGCAGTAAAGCATCAAGGAGTATTGGCATGTTGTGTCGACAGCAAATTAAGCCAGTAAGAAAGGGAAGTAACTGAGTCATGCGTTCAAAGGAGGAGCCATGGCAAGCCAGACAGGATACAGGGCAACTCAGTAGGGCAGCAAAGGTGTTCTGCAGGGGGAGGAGACTATTTTGCTTTGAAGGATGAGATGAGTAATAAAGTTCGAGGTAAAGAGGTGCTTAACTGTGTTGGCAGTCAGTGTGAAACTGATGCTGTTGCACTCACTCTCACAAAGCTTCATCAGTGAGCTCTTTGTCTGTATCATGAAATGGCTTCAACTGGGTAGCATTCCCATTTTTGCTTTATAAATACTCGCTGTCCTCTGGGTAACAGCAGCATAAGCATGACTTCTACCGAGTGGAACTTTTTAAAATTAGCCTACCTCCTCTTTCAGAAAGAAAATAAATTTTCTTCTAGCTTCTAGGACACACAATGAGGGGTCGTAATGATCTCTGGCTTTTCAGAACTAAGTCAAACATATACATAATTCTTGAAAAGAGCACAGTATGCAGGTATGGAAGTTTTGGGGGCTGCCCCACAGAACAGAGGGTGTAAACCAGCAAGAAGAGAGCACAAACAGCAAGCAAAGAGCACTGGGAGAATTACAATCTGACCTGAAAGATACCCAGGCACTTTTTGCTGCTCTGGATTTCCACTGTGAATGGGATCCTGGCCAAGCACTGCCTTTGTCCATTACTTACTGCTCAGTCCTATTCCTGCTCTTCCCATAAGAAGCTCATGTATTTGGTATGCACTTGGGGAAGAGAAGTGAAGAATTTTGATCTATAAGCGTAAATAAAGGCATAGAATTGCTGTTTTAAGTTGTTTTAGGTCTTCATTGAAGACAGTGTCTTCTTTCCAGACTTTCCTGTAGAAAAGTAACTCTCCCCTGGAAATCTTGCTTGTATTGGGGAAGCAGGCTGCAGCTCAGGTAGTGTGTCCTTCCAGAAAATACTTTGCTCATGTTATTCATTAGGAATCGTCTGCTTATTTCTGTTACCCTCTGCAGGAAATACTCAGTTAATAATTTTTAAATTATCACCTATGAGAGCCCCTCCACATTTGTGGCGTGGTGGGATTTTGCAGAGGACTTGATTTCTGTGCAAAACAGTAATATGTCCCCACCCTGATCAGCCCCACCACCTTTTATGTTCACATCCTGCATCCAGGCAAAGGATATACTGGGAGGATTCCTGTCTCCTTTCTGCAAGTGAAGAGGAAGAGATGGCACAGAGAATGGCTCAGCTCCTCTTTTTCTTCCTGAAGTGTTAGAGTAGCAGAGGCCAAGTGCATTGGATTTTTGCTGCAGAACAGTGCAGCAATACAACAGACAAGAAAGGACCAGCAATTACCCATTTGCCAAGAACTGGCTGCTTACCAGCTGCTGTATGTTTATGAATTTCCCTAAAGCTACCTTCAAATTCAGACTTTCTGTGTATAGTCTGTTCTGTGCCCAGAAGAAATACAGAACATTTCCTTTTCTGCCACCCATTTTTGTGAAACCCATTTTCACCATATGAAAATAGCTATGGGACAGATCACCCTTGAAAAGTCTGTATATACAAAAGAAACATTCAGTATGGTCCTACAAATAGAATAAAGGGCATGTATCTCAAGGCTTAGCTCACACATGATTCCAGGTTTCTTACGTTGTTGTGATAAGAAATTGGTCCTGCCCCTCAACAGCAAGGAAATTTGAATAGAAACAGGCAGTTTAGAAACAGAGCAAGGGTGTGCAGAGCTTGGCTTGAGGCTTATATTTGTATGAGGTAGCGTGACTCACGCTGAGGTGGCGTGGCTGCTGCTGTCAGAGGTCTGAGATAGAGCATGAAGCCTTGAGGGAACCCATTCCAGCCTACACATTTTCCCAAGCAGATTTTCATGTCCTCTGTGAGCACCAGGTTATCTAAATATACTGTTCCTTATTTACATTGAGAGACAGAGGTATAATGCACCCAAAACTATCTCACACAGGCTGAATCCCTGTCCTGAGGGCACCCTCATGAGCAGAGCTGACACTGTAACTCAGCTCTAAGGACACAGCTGTATTTACTGTGAAAAAAAGGCAGATCCCGTGCCAGCTCTGGCTTTCCAGTTTGGCTTTCTGATCTCCCTCACCTAGGGAGACTCCAGTCTGACAGTGGAAGTGTACTTGCCTCTCCTCCGATGGGCAGCTGGAGGGAGTGGCCTGGCCTTTGCGCACAGGGTTGGAGTGCAGATGTGCTCAAGTGTCACCTCTGTGCCACGGTGGGGAGAAGGCCACACGGAAGTGTGTGTGGGTGGGGTGCCAAGCACACCCAAGTGTGCCAAGCAACCCCATCACAAGGGAAAGATATGCATAAGCAGCAGTGATTCTCCTGGAGGAGGAGAGTGCTTTCCCCACAGATGAAACAGGCACCAACTGGGAGTTCCTGAGAGGCAGATGCACTGTGATGGAAGGGTGACACCACCAGCAGAAATTGTACATTATCTTTCAGAGCAGTGGTTTATTTGAAACCTGTTTCCAACTGACCTGACAAATTCATCTCCAAAGCAGCAACAGATGGCAGCAGACAGATGGCTTAGTAATTTCAAAGCCTCTCCAGAGAAAGGAAGTGTCACTATAAGCCTGCACTATCTTAACATTAAGAAATAATGGGATCTTAACATCTGCATTAGCTGAAAATAGTGTGAGGATACATGTTGTAGGCTGGATTTTTGCAGCTATTCTCATGGTTTCCACTGGCATAGCTCCACAATTCTCAAACCTTCTCTTTATCTCAACATGGCATTTTGAATATTTAAACATTGAAATGATTGACTATAGATGTTTCCCTACGTCATCTTGGTCCAACCACATAGTTCCTCAATGCTTCGGTTTCTTGTCTGCAAAACACAGATAAAAATCCTGTATTGTTCCTGTGCTTTTAGACAGCAGACTCCTTGACAGAGTATTTTTCCATATTTCCACATGTTCCTTCTTTTTCTTTTTTGTTGATGCTGGACTCTGCTTGGCTGAAACCTTATCCCCTGCAAGAAACAATGCTAAGAGGGCTGTATTCCTTTGCTATCAACTGATGAGTAAGGGAGCCTCAATTTTGACAGATTTTGGGGTTTGTTTTTTTCTTTTTTTAATTTATACTAAAGGTTCACTTTTCTTTGTTGCAATTTTACTGTTGCCTGTCCCATCCCAAAACTGAACTCTTTTGATAGTTTTTGTTATTTCATTTTCCCCTTCTCTTATATATTTTACTGCAGAAGTTTTTGGGAAGAATTAAGTTTGTCCTCCCTTCTGCATCCTTATCACATCCCATTAAATGCTCGAACCAATAATTAAAACATAAGGAGTGACCTCTTCTTTCTGAAGCCAAGTTCCATACAATCTCAGCTCTGACCTGTCCTCCAGAGTACAGGTAACTTCCTCATCTTCTGAGAAGGTAATCAAACCTAATCAAAAGGAATCAAAGGGATGACTCTGTCTTGTCATCTGGTGCATACCCACTAAGAAAAATCAGGAGACAGGAGACTTGTGGCACAGCATAATTGATTTTTGGAGAGATGAAGTCATGGGCATGGATAAGACTCTTATTTCTCTCACTTGAGACAATTCATAGCTAAACCCACTGGAATTATATACTTATAAAGTTTGTATAACTAAAAAGAAGCACCAGTTTTCCTTGTTCCAGGAAGCTCAGTCCCTCTGTACCACTGTGGTTGCACTTCAGGGGTTTGCCGTTTGCTACCCTGAACTTTCCTTTCTCCTCTTCTAGTGAAGAGCAGGTTTGGCCACTTAGACCTGTGGCAGTTCAGAGAAGGTAAGGCTTTGTCTGCTGGTGATGGAGCTATATCAAGCTCAAGACCAGAATTCCATGAGGGTTTAAAAATTAGGAGGGGTAGAAGTGATAGTGTGTGGGTACTGTGCAGTCAAAAAGAAAGATGTAATAAGTGTATAGGCTAAACAGACAATAAAAGATTGTCACTGTCATTAAGTAGAAGATGACCATGAATACAGAAGGAGAAAGGTCTTGTAGGAAGATGTAAATGAGGAAAGAAAGAACCAGTCCTTATTATGAAGCCCATGAGTAGTGACATAACCTTAGCAAAGGAAGGGATAAGCTGAGGAGCAAAAAATGGCAATGCCTGTTGAAACTAGCATGCAAAAGTGAACTTCAGCAGCTACCACAGGGCTGTTCACTGTTCACTCTTTAGACCGCCCTTGGTTAGGTGTTGTGATACAGGCCTGCTGGACACAAAAGGACAGATCACCCCAAAATAGAGCATGGCTAGGGAAGATTGGTCTGGAACAGCTGTGATACAGAGGTGCATTAGGATGGAAATTATAGGCCACTGCAGGCCTCCCATAATGGGAAAGGGGTTAAATCTGCCTCTTGAGACACACAGGTCTGGGAAAACTCTGGTTCTGCTAGCTGCTGCAGAGAGGACATACAAGCTTAGAAGACACAAGATGCTGGGAACAATGTCATTTAATTCCCAGCTTTTACCAAAATGTTCTTACCATCCTCTTGCCTCTCATTTTTTCTCATCAGAGCTGAGTCAGTAAGAGCTATCCTGTTTACAGAATGTACCCTAAGATCAAATAGGATCTGGGGACTGACTATGTTCCTCTAGCAGAGATCTGGGCTCAGGCCTATTATTGCTCATCCAAGTCAAAATTTTGATGCTCTGTTGGTAGCTAGATGAGATGGGTGGATTTCCACTAGAGAGCAATGCTATCTGCTATGCAAAGGAGTCTGCCTTGCCAGTTGAAGGAAGGACATTTAAAAAAGCATATGAGTAACCATGGGGATTGGCACCAGCTGCTGTAAATGGAAAAGACATCGGTCCCTGAACAGACACAAATACAAAACTAAAAGTACAAGGACTGAGTTCACTGTTTCTGGACCAGGGGAAGGCAGGTGGAAAAGCACAGCCATCTTACTTTCTGTGAAGCCAGCACTGCATAAATTGCAGTCTCAGCTCCAGCAAATATTCATCTGTCTCCACAGATGAAATTATTATTGCATACAAGCTGTGAAAATAGTGAATTAACTGCTGGGTACATCAGAAGGATTCTGAGTACAACAGAGACATCTGCAAATATTCAATAAACCCAAATGTGGACTGTTAATACCAATATAGCTTCTACCATTAGAAGCAAAGTGGGGGGAGCCCAGCCACTGTTCCAATGACTTCAGCAAAAATGATGCAAATAAAGCCAGGTTATTTTTCAAAAAGTATGTTTTTGAACTTGTTTCCTAAAAATTGCATTTCTGCCAGAAGTCTTCCTACAGTTGGGATCCTTTCTTCAGCAGACAGGAAGCAGGCGCTGGTCTCAGCGGCATCTGGCTGTGAGGGCAATTGAATAGTACAGCAGAGCAGGATTGGGACTCATCAACTCTCATGGGCATTAAAATGAGATTACATAGTTCTTTAAATAAATCATCTATATTCTAGCCTCTAATAAAAATGCTATTGCTGGATGAAACTCCTCGGGGTTTTTTACAGCACTAAAATAGAGCAAACATGTTGTCTCTGCTGCCCAGTGTGGTATTCACCAGTCTTGACCATGTGCTTGGAGGTCTTCTGATCACCACAGATGAGGAAGGGAATTCATGTCATGTGACAGTCATGTTCTCCTGTTAGAGCTTCCTAAGAGAGGCTTTAAAGTTTCCAAGTTCGAGAGAGAAAGTCAGACAAGAGCTGGACTTGACAAGATACTCTTCCTTACTTACAGAAGTTGTCAGTTGTTCTGCCATAGCCAAATGAGACACTAATTCTTTCCAGTCAATCAAGGTGACTTTTTGGTCATAAAATGTGTATTTTGCATGTTTGTCCAGAACTTGCCATCAGTCTTGCTGCCTTTTATTTCTGATAAGCCAGGATTGCATAACTCATTGGAAACAGAATTAGCATGGTAGATGATAGGGAATTTTTAAGGTATATTTTGAGGTAAATTAAACAGACATTTTTGTTTAAATATAAAAGAAAAGCTTAATGAACAGTACCCTGAGCAAAGTCCTACAGCAACAAAAAGTTCTACATAGACTCTGCAAAGTTCCATCTCAAGTATATACACTGCAGCAGCACTGATCCCAAGAGTGGATGGACATCTCAGCCCAGCTGTGAGTCTGTTCCCCAGCCCAGTTCTGCTGGGTGTCCAAGGGTGTTCCCTGAGTTTGAGCTCCTCTTGGATCCCGTTCTAGGATGGCTACAAGAAAATGCTGAGGCTGTTGATCATCTCATAACTTCGTGAAGGGAAAGTTCACAGCCTTTATGAAATCCTTCTGTTTCTGACATTCCTGCTTCCAGTCAGATTAACACCTCCTTCCTGATGGGCCTTCTTTCCCTCCATGCCGCATCATACTTTGGACACAAATTTCTACTACTAAGCAGTTACAATTAGATTTTCACCTTCAGATCTGACTGGCTGATGAAGGGATCTTTTTATTCTCTTAAAAATTAATCCTAAGGAGCATTTTAAGTAGTGGGACAGAGATTCTGACCTGGATTTTTGTCAACAGAAGAGCCAATGTATACTTATTTTGCCCAGTACTGTTAAGGAGATGGTCTCCAGCCATTCACAATTTCAGGTCTGCTTAAAGAAAAGGGAAGCTGAGGCCAGGCTGTTGGAACTGCTTGGGAGGCATTAGACACGGCATATGGGAATCAGTTCATGCACAGACACGCTGTGACATGCCATGTACCCCCACCTCTGGCCCCTGTCCTGTACAATGGCACTGAGAGAAGCCTCAGAGAGGCTGTGTGCATTGCCCAAGGTCACAAGAGTGTCTGAGCTGAAAATGGTGCCCTAGTCCCCTGGGACACCACATCCCTACTATCCTGCTATCCTTAGCGTGGCTTTTCTCTGCTTAAACAGTAATGCATGTTCCCATTCACCTATAGTTAATTAGCAAGAAATAATTTATTCTCTGAGAGAAAAAATATCTTTCTCAGCCTGCTGTGTATTTAGACAACTATAAATCTCTTGAATAAATTGATACAATAATTATGCTGAACTTCTAAATCCTTATGAAAAATAACCATTACAGGTTTTATGTGTTTTACGTACTATTAACACCTCCTGAGGGAAGATGAGAGATGGCAGCTCTGAATGGGCACTGGAGTTCCAGAAGTGAGAAACAGGGCTGCAAGTGCCTTGCTGGCATCACTCATTTCTCTACCACCTTGCAGCAGAAATGATGTCTTGTGCTGCCTGGGGCTGTAATGTCATCCCCTCATAGCCATACAGCCCAGGTATCCCCAGGCAAGGAACAGCTCTGAAAAGCAGTGGGTTTGAAGGGCACAGGACAGCGCCCTGCCCATGCAGCGATCCCTGCGGCACACGGAGCACAGCAGCCATTACTCGCTGTTATCCTCTTCGTGGCTGTGCTGATTTCAAAGCTGCTGCATCTTCATTCTTTCAGCGGTGTGGTGTCCCTGTGTTAACCACGGGTGGCTTGTGCTCTCACGCTGGTTTCTGGGACCACTAAACTCTCGCTCTGCAGGCTCAGAGTCTGTTGCACGAACCAGAAGAAAAACATCAGTGAAACGGATGGTGCCATCTACTGGGAACTGAGATTTTTACAGACAAGATCACGAACTGATCTGATGCAATCAGTTTTACTCTCTCCCCAGGCTTATCTGATACTTTTGCAGCAAGATGTTTATGGACAGCCCACTGGCACCGCTGAAACTCAGAATCCACATCTGTCTGTTTAGAAATTTCTATAGGGCACCTCCCTCCCACAGAATACTAGTGTAAGAGCGCATGGAAAGGTCAAGAAAACTGCTCCTAGCTTTTGCACCTAGGAAGAGGATATGCTGCTGTGGTAAAGTGGAGATTAAATGCCCTGCAGCTGTGACAGACAGATGTGGGTTGTCTTGGGGGTCTCATCGGAGAGGAAAGTGTTGAGCTTTCAAAAGAGTCTTGGAGAGATTCTCGCTTCTGCTTTTGCCAAAGTTGTTTCCCAAATATTTACACAGAACACCCTTATAAAACAGGATATAAATTCGTCACTAACCTTTGCCTCAGTACCTAAAGTATCCAATAACCAGAGAGCTCTGGGGCCTGGGAAGAGATGTTTTGCAGCTCCCTTTTCTAGACACCTGTATTACTGGATTTGGCCATCATTCTGATTATGAAATAGAATGGGGTTCAGACTGTTCAGCAACTCCTGTGTCATTTGGAGCAGCAGTTTCTCTTTGCTGTTCATTAAAACCCCTCCTTGTTCATAGTAGTCATAGCCAAAGACCAAGTCAGGTTTTGCTGCAGTGTGCTGCCATTTTGTCAAGCTCCAAAGCAAAGACACGCCATCAATAAGCCATTTGCTGCTGGCCTAAGACTGTCCACATTTGATTCAGTGGGTGTTTCATCTCTGATTTCTGTGGGGAAATTATCATGAATGTCTCAGAAAATGTCTCCCTTCTGAAGTGCATATTTCTCTCCTTGTAATATTTGAAACCTCCCTCCTTGTCTCCATTTATTGCTAACATATAATGTCTAACAAGCAAAAGCCAATTAAGTACTAATACTTTAAATGCTGTCTCCAGCAGTTATTTTGGATGAGCTCTTTGCTGTACTAGAGCTGCAGGCCCCTCTTTTGCTTTCTAAAATAGTCACAAATTCATTATGTTGGCCTAGTAACAGAAATTCATCAATGCTTTAATGCCCTGAGAAACAGACCTGAGACATTTTTAGAGAAACAGGTTAACCCATGGTTTGGATCCTGAGTTGGACTGCAAGGCAGACACAGCATGGATGCATGAAGGTTCACTCCAAATCCTAATCTAGCAAATTTCTCTTTAAGTGAAACACACTTAGTGAAGGTACTTGAGAGCAGCCCTTTCCAATGTGTTCTGCTGTGAGCTAGGATGGGCAGGCTGCGCCAGAGGATTCTGAAGGTAGCTTTCCTCACTGATGGGCTCCTGTTTAGAGATGGATCATTCACCTCTCTGTTTTGCAGGATTTGCTAGGTGGAGTCTTTTTTTTTTTTTTTTTTTTTTAGTCCAACTGCTCTATCCTTGATGCTCTAATATGTGCCCAGAATAGGGTCTTGTATTTGGGTAGGAAAAAAAAAAAACACCCAAGACTGAATCCAAGAGATTTTAATTCTATCAGAGACAAACCATGATAAAAACTGAGTAGATCCCTGGTCTGTAAATCTTTCAGTGTTGTAACTTTTTAATGTGTAGGGGAGAGAAAAGCCCTTTCAAAATCTCTAACGTCCAAATCCCAACCTGAAGTACTAATATTCCTGGGACAAGCCAAAAGAATCTGTTGGGAAATTGCCTTTGGATCTCTTGTGCTACTGTTTGATGTGAATGGCAATAATCTTCCAATTACTGTGCTGGAAGGTACTGAGAGCTTCAAGGGTTTTTATACCTGAGACTGGTTTTCCTCAAATCCTGAAAGGGAGAATTGTAGCCTACCTCTTGGAAGTATTCAAATGCAGAGTTCCATGTGGAGAAACACCCTTAATGTTGTCCATTTCTTAATCCTTGACTTTGAGAGGGTTTCAGTGTATCCTTAAAAGGAAGAGCTGGGAAAAAATCTTTATTTGGGAGAGAAATATAATGCTACCGACCTTAGGAAGTGGAAATATAGTGCTCTTCTGAAAATCCTGTATAAGAGGGAGAGGAACAGAGGTGAGTGAAAGTTAACAGGCTGAGAAGGCTGGGAAGGGCAAGTGGGGACAGGACACTTTAAATTATTTCCTGCTTAACCATTATGTTAATCTGTGTGTCAGAAATCCTCTTCAGATAGAATTTTAAGTGAAAACATGTCTGAATAATATGTGTGCTTTCTTTCAAGAGGAGAAGCAGCCTCAGAAAAAAAAGAGAAGTTGTTAGTTTTTTTGTCTGCTAGGAGGGGTTTATTCTCAAACTCTGAGGCCTGATGACATTTCTTGTTTACGCAGCTTTCACATTAATGAAAATGGTTTCACTGGCTCTAACAGCTTTGCTCCTGATTTGCATCCATATCCAGCATTCCAGCTAAAGAGCAGTAAAAACATTTAGAGGGGAGGAGCAGGAGTAAACCCAGTGGTGAACAAGAATGTCTCCACAAGCTTCAGAGCTGGAGCCTAAGGCAGTGAAAAGCATATGTCACATCCCTTGCCCTGTAAGCCAGTGACCACAGAAACTCCACTTTATACATCTTCACCCTTCATTTGCTAAAAGGAAAGGGAAAAGATTGTCATGGTACATTAACATGAAGGCTATGCGTGCAAGAGGCTCAAGGGAGATTTATAACCTTGGAGCTTTCTTTACAAATAGTCCTTGAAATAGTGGTTTGGGAGGGGGGAAGTCAAACTTTCCTCTAGTACCAGATGGAATAAGCAGCTTAGATTTTTTTTCTCCTCTTTCTGTGATCCAAGGAGAGTAGAGCTGGTCTTGTCTGAGCTGCCTCAAAGAAGCAGTGGTAATATTGATATTGATTTTTTTCTTGCGCATCCCTGGAGTATTTGCTGGGCGCAAGGGGGAATGTTGTCTCCTTGGCCCCTGTGAGGAACAACTATTACTAACAACTGCTAGAGGGGAGTGGATCTGTTCTGAAAAACAGAGGGGATATTAGGAGCAAAGAAGAGACTTCTGCTGCTTTCAAGTACTTTTGGGACAAGAACATAACCCAGCCCAGTTCAGGCTGAATTGTGCGTGTGTGCTGAAGCCCTGCCAGCACATCTGGCAACAGCACTTTTCAGCAGCATCCTACTTATCAGTATGTGCTAACAAAGACCTTGTGCCCTGACTCCAGTGAATGATTAACTCTGTGTCTCTGGTGGCCATGTGCACCATATGCCTTCGCAGGCTAGTGCTGCCTGCTCTGGGAGCACAGTATTCATTTTCCTTACCTCTCCTGACCGTGCCTGACATGTGACTTATGTGCTTTCGAGGAGGATTTTGCTAAAGGTGGCATTGTTGAAGAGTGAGATTTGCTCCAACATGCATGGGAGTCACCAAAAGCCACTGAACCCTTCACGTTTGGTGACACAAGTGTAATCAAGTGGAGAGCTGTGAATGCATGACCCTCTATTTCAACAATGTGCTTTGTCATGCCAAATGATGTCGCGGGTTGCACATAATCCCTCCTGCTTATGGCTCTGAGTGGCACCTGTACCCGCTTTGACAGACAAGGCTTCTCTGGAACAGGCTTCCTGCTGGCAAAACTTTGGGGAACATGTGACGAAGAGAGACTACAACAACAACAACAACAACGTGACTGCTATATTTCAGTCACACAGAGAAGGACATGCAGGACGTGAGGGATCACAGGAGCAGTAACATAATACACACCTCGGAAGTGCTCCGCTTTCAGTGGGTGAGTAACTCTACTGGATATGGCACAGCAGAGGGGAAGGGAGGCTGCTGACATATATCTGCTTTCCTTCCCCAGGCAGGCTTTCCTGTAACCACCAAACACCATCCAGCAAGCCTATGTGAAGCTGTGTCAGACTAGCAACATTTCCATGCTGTACCTGAAAATTATGCTTTGACTTCTAGTGCCTTTGCACAGTAAATACTTGCATAATGTAAAGGAAAATGGGGACATCCCAGCCTAAAACCTTTCCTGCCCCTTCTTCTGCACATGATACTTTTTGGTGTAGCCACACATAGTCCTGCCCATTCCCCAGATGGCCATGCTCAGAGTACTCTAGAGACCATGGAATGTGATTTCTGGTAGAACTCAGTGACTTAGCTACCTTGGAAACTGGAATTCAGGTTAGCAACACTGTAGGACACATTTGTGAATATTGTTTTCAAGTGACAAACAAGCCATGTTTCAAATGCAGTGCCTTATAGTCTCCTTCAGCTGTGAACATGCCCAGTTATGAAACTCCCCCTTCATGTGAAGCCTCTCACGTTCCACTGGGTGTTTGGTCCTGGTAGCTCTCCCCATGCACCAATGTCTCTGCCACTTCTCCCATCTTCAGGCCAGCTGGTGGTCTCCGTGCCCACCACTGTCACTGGGGGCTAGGGGGAAGTAGACACAGCTGTAACGATGAAGTAACTCCCTTTTGTAACTGCAAAATGGCTTCCAAGGATCTTTCCCATCCTCTTTCTTTGGAAGTGAGAGTAACCTGTCTGTCTCTGCACACCCAGCTCTTGCCAATGTGTTGATTGCACTGTGAAGGGCCCAGGCCCTGACATGTCCCATGCCTGCTTCCCGCAGCTATTACCACCTACCAGCACTTCTATTTTCTGGGAAGGAGTTTCCCTGTGTGCACTGTGTCTTAAACATGACAAAACAGGTGCTTGCCCTTGTATCCTTGCTCTCCCTGTGGGGTTTAGAATCCTAGATTGGTTGTAGGAGTCCTGAGCAACCCAGTAATATGAGACTGCAGTGTCAGAGGGACAGGTTCCCACCTCTGCCTCAACAAAGCACTGGCACCCATGTCTGGATTTTCTAGATGTCCAGATTTCTAGATCTTCAGCATGTGAAAACTCTTGTTGGCTACTCTGTATATTTAAGGACTGCAGGGAATGAGGGTCAAGGCCAGGTCAAGCCAAAAGGGTTATTTGTACTTTTCAGTATGATGGATAAAAAGCATCCATCTCCCTTTCTGGGATGACAGTGCCATACTTGCAGATGCATTCATGACATCAACTTTTTGCTACCAGGTACAACAACTTGGAAACTGGTCTATTTTAACACTTACTGTGGAGGTAACACTCATGAGACAGTAAAACCTACCACATGACTTCTGTAGGAGTCTGCAGAAGTGGCATAAGATGGAAGGACCTGGAGGGGGTAATACTGCAGGCATGCACTGTCATGGGGTTTGTCAAGATGAGAGCACCACACAGTACACACATGGCTTTGGTGCTTTCATCTCCTGCTCTGACATCCTAGGTGTGTATGGAAACCACTGGAACTAAGAGATCTGTTATTTAAGTCCCTGTCCACTCTGGTCCCAGGTGCCTTCACTTCCTCATGTACTTTCTGTGATCTCTGTGGGTACATTGTCACAGCCAGGACTTGGAGAACATGTCCAAGGGGCTTTGTAGTGAAGGTGCAGCTACACTCAGGGCTGAGACACATCATCATCCTGGCAGCTGGGGCACCTCTAAACAGAAATTACTAAGCAGGAATTGCACGTAAGGGACCAAGTGTTGGAGGCCTGGCTGCACAACACCATGCATTGATTGTGTTTTCTAAGGAAGGAATTTGAGTACTTTAGCTTGTTGTCTGGAACAGCTCTGTGATGAACAGGTGCTTTCTGATGATCAGGAAGTATTCAAATACTATGAAGAAATTCAGGAAAAAGACATCAGATGACTTAGTCCTTGATGAAAGTTCTCTGTAATGTTGAATTTCATGGTAGCATGAATGGCTGTACAGGGCCAGAGACTACCATAACTTCTGTCAGTGCTGGCCTTTGGTTATGCCTGGTTGTGTCACAAAGGGCAGATTTGTCTTAGATATCTGTCTAAAATCAATATACTGCATGTTTGAAGGAGACAGCAGAAGACACATCACTTCTCTGAGTAACACATTGGCCATCACAGGGAGGACCACTGCTGTCTGCTTTCAACCCTTTCGAGTCAGGCAGGGCAAGGGTTGAATTTACATTGTCTGGTTCTGCTGTGGGAGTGTTGTGGGTGGGGGGAAGGCCATCAGCCTAGCACTTGGATACTGCAAGCGGTGTAGGACACTTGCTCTTTGGGGCTCCTGAGGCAGTCAGCTGTAGCTAGTATCACAGGTGCCTGCCACAGACAAATAGTTTTGATGAGGTTTTTTTCTGTCTTTAGAAGTTTTTTTGTTGCAGGAGTTGTTTGCTCCCATGTAGGTAAATAGGTAACAGGAAAAAGCCCAGAATTCTTGGTGACAACCCGTTTTCATAGAGGAGGCTCTGATAAGAGTTGTGATCATGAAGAAAAACGTGAAAACTTGATTCATCAAGTGCTCAAAAAACATAGAAAACAAATTCCACCTGTATTTATTTTCTATTTGATATTTTCATATCCACTCCATGATTTCTGAGGATCCAGAATGATGGCGCAGATGTTTTTGGTGCTAAGCTAAAGACTTCAGCGCTGCTAAGCTGGTGGTTTGTCACACCCCAGCTACAGCCCTGACTGTAGTAACTGGCCCACACAGCCCCACAGACATGCTGCTCAACAGGCTGGCTGAACCTCCCCACTGAAAGAACAAGCCAGCTAAGCAGCTGTAGCTTTGATTTCAAACACAGTTCTCACTATTGGCTGATAGTCGAAAGTGCCTTTTGAACAGATAAAACAGTTTCATGTGCTTAAGCAATGGCTTTAGGGATCTTCCTTTCTTAGGAGCAACACCTACAATGCAGCCAACGGCAAAATCCCACCATCCTCGCTGAGAGTCCCCCTTTGGTTTTCGCAAGAGACTGCTGCACTGGCTGACCAAAAGTAAAATGCATAAATTTTAACATTTATTTACAGCGGATGGAGGAGTTTCTAACTTTTTTGCAACATCTGTGAATGATCAGGATTCTGTCTGATTGCTGGATAGCTAGCAAATCCAAGTTGAAACATCTGTGCATGAGCTATGCATCATTGCTGATCCATCTGCAAAACACATCAGATGTCAGTTGATTGATTTGACCTTGATAGGGTTAGATAACCAAGCAGTAGGAAAAGAGAAACTACATGGCACAGTGAGAGTTGTTCCTCCTGCCCCTCCTTCTTTTCAACTCTATATAGTTCCACTCTTTATGTTTTTGCAGTTGTTTTTCTTATGTGGTGCAATTATTGGGTTGAATATGTATAAGGGAATGAAAGCCCACGTCTCAAAAATGTGGGAACACATCTGTCCTTGGCAAAAATAACTTTATCTGTGATGGCCATCACCAAAACCATAAATGAATATCATCAAATCTTCCAGAAACTGCATTGGGATCTCAGTGGTAATATGGAGGGTAGCATTCAGATTCTGCTATAGGGATTTTAACATTTTTGTGTGTCTTCTCTTTTAATTTTTAAATCAGGTTGATACCAATGCAGTCGTGGCACTGGAGATTGTTATTTAAAGCTGAAGTCTTATTTCCGATCTTCCTAATCCCCGACTGCATTTACACTGGTCACCACCATTCCTCATTGCTTCATACTGCCCACTTCCTATAGCACACGCACATGCAGTAATTGCCCTTGTGTCTTCTGTTCTTTATTGACTTCTGGAAGTGCAGACATGCATGATGATGATTAAGAAGACTCTCATTTTTAGTTTTTTAATGTGGTGTGCAAGGGGATGTGGCCTGGTTTATGACTGTGCATCTGTTGCAGCAAATACAGTATCCCTCAGTGCTGCAAAATCAGCCTATACCTGGGGCTTGTATTCCCCTTCCAGCAATTAATGAAGGATTCAGCAATTATCACTTGAGTAGCAGGTCTCCAAACAGTGCCTGAGAGCAGAAATTGAAAATCTGTCTCACTTAACCCTACCTTGCATCATCATGGGAAGTGATAGCAGCATGTAGCTGTGAGGTTTTCAGGCAGATGTGACCGCCCAGACATGATACAGGCAGCAGGTACAAAGTCAGAAAGTGACACCTTTTTACAGACATCTTTCTGATTCTAACTGCTGTTGATGTGCCACATCTGGATAGCCAGCAACCAAATCCTCTGCTGAGACCATGTCATGCTCCAGTTTTTTTACGCTGCTCTGAGAGCAGTGAGTGTAGAGAGTCTCTGTGCAGGCAGAACAGGTAAAACCCTATTTCTGAGACAGGGAGAGATGAAGGCTCGCTTTAGCAGCCTTGTGGGACTCTGTGACTATTATAGCTGACAGAGAGGATCTGCCACACAGTTTAAAATCACAGCCATCAGCCAGCCTGTTAAATGATCTTCCCTCTGCCATTCAAGGGTAGCTTGTTAGCACAGTAGTTCAAACTTCCCAGTAAGACTGTGATGCCTGGGTAAGTGCTTTGCAGACTGTATTTTATTCCTGGTAGGAGCAGAGCAGTCATTGAGCAGCTGGCTGGCCTAGCAGATGAATCCCCTCTTCTGTAAGCATCCCCTGTGTGAGATTACAGATGTCTACATGAGAAAGGAGATCTTCTCCTTGAAGGCTGTGGTTGAGGTGTTATGCATGAGCTGTTTTATTTGTACCATGCCATCTGGAGGAAAGGTCTTTTTGCATCAAAAGGAACTAGCAGAAAATCACAACTGGAGAGAAAACCGTGGATCTCATAACTATGTATAAATACCTGAAAAAGTGTGCAAATACTTTTCAGCTACTCTCTTTTTAGTGATGCTGGGTAATGGGACCAGAGGAAATGGACACAAATTGAAACACAAGAGGTTTTCTCTGAACACCAGGAAACATTTTTTTACTGTAAGGGTGACCAAGCAATGATGCAGATTGGCCAGAGAGGCAGTAGATCTCTGTCTTTGGAGATATTCAAAAGTCAACTGGACTCAGTCCTGAGCAACTGGCTCTAAGTGGCTTTGCTGGACTTTGGGAGTGATTCTGTGACAGTGGACTCAGGACAGGGCATCTCTTCAGATCAGTCTAACATGAGCATGGTCTTCACCCAGGTAATGGGAGTCCACCAGCTCAGTGGCACATGGCAGTGAAATGCCTTAGCCATGATCATCTGTGAGTAGCAGTGCTTCCTCTTGTGCAGCTTCTCTCTGTTGCAGACACAGAAGCACATTAAAAAGGACCCACATTTCATAACCATCGGAAAATGAGGCCCTGGAAAGTTGATATGGGGTCGTTTAGGTATAAAACAGATCCAGAAGCCAACACACTAGGCAATACCAGTTAGTGTGTGAGGTGGTTACACAATATTGTCCTAGGGAATAAAAGAAGCAATGCATTCCAGCCTTTTCTCCTAGAAAAACTCTGCGGCATTCCCTTTTGCTTCTGTCCTTTATGCCTGGGGGCAATTTAACTGGTAACAGACAAAACTGAGATTGCAGCAAGTGTGCCCTGCTCAGATCTAATAAATAACATAAAAGTAGAAGAGGAACAGAACTGGAAATGTCTCTGAATTATCAGCAAACGCAAAACCTTTTACAATCTACTAAACTTGAAACACAGGCAAAGATTTGGTCAGTTTTGTTTCAGAACGAAGTAATTCTGTGGTATAAATTAAATAAAAAGCCAGCAAGAACTCTTTTTTTTCCACTGTGTGGGGGAAATATGCTCCAGATGCTTCCAGTCTGTTGGTAACAAGCAGCAGTGTAATGGACTGGATGGATTTTGAAATTATGCCTCTTACTGACCATAAGAAAAAATAATGATAAAAATGTTCATCAACTATCTAGGTGGAAATAACAAATGGAATGCTGTAACCCAGACCTCAGAGATGCCTCTTACTGTGCTTCATTTGGCAATTTTCAGAGACAAGACCCAAAACCAGCCCTAATGTTGAGTGATCTATTTTCTCCAGGTACGGATAGATGTAGTGAAAATTTTCCTGTGACTGTCTGGTCTAAGACCTAAACCATGGTTCTGAGCATGCAGCACTGGAAATGCAGAAGAGCAACATTACTGCTGAGATAGTTTGCTCTCTGTGGAAATCAGCCTTGACTCTGAGGGCTTTTGGGATCTTTGCCACAGCAATAGTCTTCTCTTGAGGAAGAGCACAGGTACTGGGAAAAACTTGCTAAGCATTTAAAACATGAAGTTTCTGAAGCTGATACAAAAGGGAATTTTGTCTCAGAGCACCAGCTATGCGATATATCAATGCCATTTTGCAGGGGGTTTTGCCCTTCTGATGTTACGGCTAAGTTAGTTTGGAATTCTGGTGACAGGATCAACCTAGCCTTACTATGCCATAATCAGTGGCATAGTAAGATCCTGGGACCTATGCTCTTACTGGTTCTTACTTACAAAGTACTTTTAAGATAACTGTATTCAGAGTTAGCAGAGGTTTTATGGCTAGAAGACAAGCAAGTGTGCCCATGGATCAATGTGGTGACTTTGAACAAAATCCCTCTTACTGCTCAGCAGCATGGATGTCCCATTTCTCTAGTGGCTTCTGTGTCTGATGAACTCATCTGTGCTGTTCACACTAGCAAAGCTGTAGCCACAGTTTTTTGTGAGATTGAAAACATTTTCTTACTACAGTTATCACATATAACTATATGTTAAAGTTACAGAGTTATAGTTATCAAATCAGCCTTTTTTTTTCCTATTAAAAATGTAATTTCTATACTCTTGGTTTTGCTTACACCAGCAGTAGGTAATGATTATGACAGTGCTGGCCGCCACAGAGGTATCAAGATGCTTGACTACAATGCTTTACTTTGGGACACTTTTCATCCTCACTCAGGATGGCTTCAGGACCCTGTCCACCACAACAGGCAGTGGACACACCACACAACCTGGCCCCTGCATATTGCTGCCCTATGGAGTTGTGCAACCCTACCAGCCACTGAACTAGCTTTGTTATCTCAGCACAACACTACATGTTTATTTGACATCCATCTCACTGTCTATCAAGGACCTTTGGCCCCTGTATACTTCCAAGCAAATGTGAACACCTGGCTGTCAAACAGTACTCCTCAAATTTTCTGAAAGCACAAACTGTAAAAATATGAGTCTTCTATTGGCTAGAGTGAGGTGACCAATCCCAAAAAGTTAGGCTCTCCTGGCACAACAGAGAGACTCTTCTAGTTAGACTCTTCTGACACAGCAGGCAGTTTGAAAATACGAATTCTCCCAGCATTTCTATAGATGCAACAAGATCTGCCTGTGGAGGTGAGTGAGAACAGACAGGCAGGAGAAATTATTGTAAAAATATTTCTGGATGCCAGATCATGTTCTGGGGTGAAAAACACTGCCTTAAAATTAGATGGTAAGGGGCAAACCCACACTAGATTTCCATCCCTCCACTGAAAATTTTCTTGAAGAGAATCAGAGAGAGCAATCCCATGGAAATCTGCTGGAGTCTGTCAATAAACTGACCTCTTGGTAGGTGCTGGTAAGCAAAAAAGGGTGCATTAAAGCCAGAAGGATTTGAATCCCAGGCAAGGAATGACAAGTTTTCATTGTGTCTCCCAGAGTGATGGGGAGAATCCCAGGAAGTCAGGTGTAAATGATCTGGTTTCCTCCACTGGGGTCTAGCCAAGAATTTAACACCCTTGTTTGCTTAGCAGTGGTCCTGCAGTGCTTTTAGTGTCTGTAAGGGCCCCCTTACACTGCTGCTGTCTCATGCAAATGTGCTGAAAGAGCACTTCTGAGCAAGTGTCATGAATCAACACTGGCCCAGGCTCTCCAGGAAAAAAATGGTCCATCCTCCAATCTTTACTGGGGGTCTCTCTGTAATTTATGGATGCCTGGAGGCATACTTTTTAAGGAAGTGCAATATCCTCCTTTCGTTTAGGGTTACAGCCTGAAGGCCATTTTTAGGACTGACAAGGACGTGTCATGTGCCAGCACAGGAAGAAAGTGTCCTGGCACACTGCATCTCATCATGGTCTCCACTGTAGGCATATTAACTGGTCCTGGTGAGCAGCTGGAGAGAGTGTTCTTCCAGGATGACATTTTACAGCCACAGAATTGTTACCACAGAGGTCTATTTTTTAAGTGATGATGATTTTTTAAAGTGATTATCTTAGGTGGAAAGGCTGACTTGATTAAGCTGACTGTAAGGAAAATCCCTTTCATATATAACTGATGCTCTGGTACCCGCTCCATTTATTCAGCCTGCAGCTAAGCCCTATCAGCCCATAGTCACTTCAGGGGACCCATGCCTGGGACTAGTAATTTTGCTGTGTGTGCAAGGCACTGAGCCCAAAATTAGAAGTCAAGTCTGAAGTGTCATTTTGGCAGCAGTGCCAAGCAGAATGGAGGAGCAAGAGGTTGGGGAAAGGAAATCCCTACTAGCAGAGCACCTTGAGGATGTGCTAAGTGCAAACAGGCAGAAAACTTCTCCTTTCTTAGACAGGGCCAGGAAAGCAATCTTGTGGGTGATGCAAAAGATAAAAAGGCCATGCAAAGACTGGATGAGCAGCAGATGCAGCAAGGCTGCTGACATGGTGTGCAGAGTGTTCAGGGGTAAAGCAGGTGGTGAACAAAGCCAAGCTCTGGCACCACAGGTTTGTGACATGCAGAAAAATTCTTGTGCCCTAGTCCCAAAATACAGAATGACTGTGTTGGGCTCTTTCCTCTTTCCTCACCAGAGGAAACAAAGATTCTGCCAGAATGCATTTTTCTGAATTCTTATCCAGGCAAAAGGCATATACAGGCTGGAGTAGGGAACCATCCAAGCTGGTTTCCTACTCCAGCCTGCATATAGCTTTTAGAAGTAGTAGTAGCAGTACTAGCAGTAATGAAAACTTTGTTCCATTTTAACAATTAATTCACTGTCAAACATTTGGAGAAAAAACACTACCTCTTCCTGCCTTAACTTCCACATCTATCTGTTCTTCTGATTTGACAGTGACCAGGATATATCCTAAAAGACTTGGTATTCATCTGACTAAGCTTTCATAAATTTTTAGACAGGAAATGCTATTGTCTTTGATACCACTTTTCCCCCAAATTTTCATATCTTTAGGACACAGTCTCTGGATTGTTGATGTTAAAACATTTTCTTCCACTTCAGTTGTTTGACTGCCACTCCATCTCATTGCTGCATCTGTGCAAAGACAGACGGACACATCTAGATACTGACTATTCTTGGTTTATTGTCCTATTGCTTGATAATAGAAGGAGGCACAATGAAGAAGACAGCAAAGGAAAGAAATATTCTTTAACTGGATTAAAAAATGTTAAATAGGACCAGGAAGTTAGATTCCAGAAAAAAATAAGGCCTCCCTTATTTCTTGTAGTAGAACTAGTCAAAGTTGTTTCCTGTGCTGAACCTAGATGATTTTGTTTGAGCATATGGTCCTCCTGACTTCGGTGCAGAGCTGTGAGAGCTGGTTTGTAATGGCACTGGATGCTTGGTACCAGTCTGCACTCTCTGTGTGGAGTCTAGATGTTGCCCTGCCATTGAGCTGTGATGTCAGCAGCTATTAAGCAGGAGGACCCAAAGGCAGATGGTTCATAATATCTAACAGATATTGAGGTCTGAAGCGTTCCACAGTGGGGAAGATCTCATGAAGATGGGTAAGGGGAAAGAGACCATCCTAGGAAATATATGGTGCTATGCTTTAGGATGAATCCGTAGAAATTATAATGCCATCTTCTGATTAGAATGTCTTAATGAATCAGAAGAAAAGGAGAAGAAAACAAGGCATCCTAACTCCCTTTATCTGCCGAGAAAGAAGACTGGAGTCAATGCTGAGTGCTGCTCAAAACCCTGTCTGAACAGTGTCTTGTGCAGATCCCATCTGTGAATAGGTGTGCACTTGGGCTGCAATCCTGTGCAATCTGGGCTGGGAAAGTAGCCCTGGCCCTTTGTGTGCAGATTCAAGAAAGCAGCTGAGATGAGCTTCTGTTATTGATAAAAGCTAACCCCATGGCCTGGGGAGAGCAAAGGTGTAGCAGCTGCCTTGACTGCTTCTCAGGTGTGGAGATGAAGTGACCTGAGAGATTCATAGAAGTCCTGCTTTGCATCTTGAAATTTTTAGTGAAAATACAAGATCCAAAGCAGGAGTTCTAGTGAAAATTAGTGACAGATAGGTGTCTCTATCTGTCTGAAGAAAGGCTACAGGCCTCATGAAATGTTAAAGCTAATTCTAGCAAATGCCTCTGAAGCTTGAAAAATTAGGATATGGTTTAAAATAGTTGCAGATAGTCACAGTAATTAAGTAGGAGTGCTGTCCACCACCAGAAGGCAAATAAGCAGGGTGAAGTAGCTTCTGTGCATGTGCCTGAATCATGGAAGAAGGGGTTGTCTTGCTAATGGTTTGGCACATATGGCTCAGTACCAGGTCTTTAATCTTCATATGGTGAGGAGATATCCTTGGGAAATAACTGTTTCCCCAGGAACTTCCCTCCTAAATGTTTTTACATGTATTCAGTATTAAACACACAGACCAGTGGAGAGTTCAATTTCCTTTGATTGTTCTGGTTTGGGTTTGTTTTCTGCACAATAGAGCATTTGACCAGATTTCAGCCTCAAGTGGAGATCTGGTTCAGCTGTGGTACTGTCCATCTGCTTCAAGTTAAGCTTGCTTCCAAGAACCCTCCTGGTTTGGATGAGTATGGTCCTGCTGCTTTCATGTCCCTGGCAATTCGCTCACTTGAAAGACACCACAAAGATGAAAAAAAATGTTTTATGTCATCATAGTGGGTGCAGAGGAGGCATGTTTGTGTAGCACATCTTTAACACAGGATTTAGGGAGTAATCCTGTGGTCACTGAAATCCTGGACAGAGCTGTCAGTGTAGAGAGTGCAAATCGGATCCAGACTGGCTAAGAAAGTTACATGGCATTTCCAGCAGAAATGTTCACGGTGCCTGATAAAGGTTTGGACAGTGTTTCAGCTCTTCAAGATCACCTGCTTGGCAAAGTGAGGTGCAACAGCTGTGACTAAAGGCAGTTATTAGTCCCCTCCTCATCCAAAAATGCTGTTTCAGCAAATAAATTCAGCATTTAGAATTGTCAAGCTAGAGTTGTGCCATTTCTTGGTATAAGTAGAAAGCACATTAATTTGCTCTTTTAAATTTATCGTCTTTAATCCTGATGAAGAAGTGTAGGCATTTTCTTCAGTATTTAGTGAGGAGAAAGAAAATTCCCAATTGACAGAAAGCAAAGCAAGTGCTGACTAAAAGAAAATTACCCATGAAAGTAGACCTAGAATAAAAACTTAATTTCAGCTCTGCTACACTTGATGGGCTGACAAGAAACAAGAATCTTTACAGTCAAGTAAAGGATAATTAATCACTGACAGGCTCATATCCAGCGATGTGGTCTTGTGAGAGAGCTCAAGGCTAATCCAGATTTGCATGAAACTTTCTCAGTAAGATGTTTCTTAATTTTCCTGGGACATTTTGCAGTCAGTGAAGCAAACTGTCTATGCAACTCTTCACAAGACCTGAGCTTTAAATGCTTTGAGGCAGGGATGGTCATTAGCTGTGCAGGGCTGCATAGCAAATAACCCAGCAGGATAAGCAGTGGCTCTCTGCCGAGCAAGGACACATTCAAGTGCTTCTCAGAAGGCAGGTCTGAAAAGGTTGGAAAATACATGGCAGTTCTTTGATGCCACAAATGACTGATCTGATCTTCACCACCCCAAAGAAAAATTCCACCCCACTGAAGTCAGTATCCTGAAAAACACCAAAAATGTTTTCCCTTGCTGGAGTTTCACTCCCATGATACACTCTGTGGCTCTGCCTCAGCAAACACAAGCAGCATTTACAGTGTATTTATATGGTTTAAAAAAAAAAAAAACAAAAAAAAACAAGGCACCTTACATACTGTTAAGACAACATTTTGTAAAAAGTTACTGTTGCTGATATATTGTCTTCAACTCTGACATGCTTGCTCATACTTTTTAGAGCAAGCTACAAAACCAGGAGAAAAGAAGTCTTATGTCTTGGAAAACTCCTCTCTGCTTTGTGGAAAATCCTTTATTACAATTGCTAAAAAAAGAGGATGTATTTTCTCCCCCAAAGATATCCTAAAAAAAAAAAAAAAAAAACAAAAAAAAACAAACTAATTTAATGGATAAACTGAATTCAATGCATATTTAAATGGTTTAAATTTCTTTCAGTTGTTCCAAAGCAAAGCTGTCCTGATATTTTCTAGAAGGCATCAGAAATATACCTACGTAAACTAAAGATTTTACACATTTTGGAGCCTTCCTGAGGGTCCCAGTCTTTCCAGCTGCTTCCCAGATGGATGCTTATGTGCACAGGAATAGGGCTCACTGGAGTTTTCAGGACTGATTTCTCCTGCATCTTTCCTGCATCCCAGTGAAGGGCTTGAAAGGGAGTGCAAAGAGAAGAGGGACTGCTGCATCCCTCCTTTCCAAGGCCTAAGGAGCTGTTTTTCTGCCAGTAGGGCTGAGGGCCATATATGGGCTAGCAGTGGGGATACAGTTCTCACATAGAGAGAGGGAGTAAATCCCTATTTACTAAATTTAATAAAATTATGCATTAGTCACATTCATTTTTTCCAATCCTTTGCATTTTTCCTTCCAACATTATGAACTACTTACTAACTCATGCTACTTTTTACTATCTTGCTAGCACTTTCGTCTCACATTTTAAATAGTTTGGGTTTTGATTGCACTCTTATAAAAATACTTTCAGACTGGGGAAAGTGGTTTGTAAACCATCATTTAATGCCTTCCAGCCTAGCTTCAAGTGATCCTCTCCTTTATTTCAAAAGTGCTGGGGCCTAGCACAATTCAGAGCTCCCTGTTATGGTCATGTACTTTCTCTTCACCTCCTTTCAATGTTGAAGAGATATATTTTTGTTCAGCTTTCTATCTCATTCAAATTGAGATTACTACCATTAAGATGCATTTGGAGAACAGAATTCTACTCTTTCCTGTTTATTTTTGGCTTTTAGATAACTATGCTTGATAATTACATGTAACCACTTCACTTTGTAATATATTCCCCATATTTCCCTTCCAGCTGACCTAATACATTCATACAGTAACATACTACAAAGTTCACTAACCCTTTTTTATCTGGAGGCATAATTGGGACTCTGTGTTCATGAATCTCTGAAGTCCACATCAATCCTTCTGAGCAAACATCCTTTCAAATGCAGATAGAGTACTTTTTCTCAACTCAGTGAAAAAAGCTCCTTTGCTCCTTTATTATGTGCTTTATGATATGTTTCATAATTTTAAATGGTGAGAAATGCTCATGCTTAAATTTCATGGTCTTTAAAATCAGTTTTGAATTCATGTTCAACAGTGGGTGAATCAGAGTTGACCTGCCTGTTAAAGGACTATGAATATAATTCTGCCCTGAACTCTGTGCAAACCTCTTTTGTGGCAGCTTCTTTCACTCAAGGTTTAGTGTGTTTGCCTGTATGGGGTGGCTTTCTTTCCCACTGCAGGTTAATGTTAGGTAACAAAGAATCTGGAGGTCTCTCAGGCATGTGTGTCACATGTACACATGGATGCATGCCATCCCAATTAGCACATGCCGGAGTTTTGGACTGTGATGCTCTGCAGTCCTGCCACCAGTAACACCCACTCGAGGAGACTTGTACCTCTGACAGCCTCTCAGCCATTTCCACATAAAAGCTCCTATGGCCCAGGAAACTAACTGAAGTTACGCATCAGCTGATGTACCAAAAAAAAAAAAAGAAAGAAAGACTCAGTCTGTTTTTGCACACAGCCCAGGTGACCTCCTGGCCCCACCTGTAGGCATTCCTAAAGCTTGGGATGTGAGTGTGAGCAACTGCTTGTGCATGACAGCTGCTCAAACTGTGCTGCTATAGCAGACACAGCTCCTTCAATCACCTTGAATTAAGTACCAGCTAGTGACAACTCAGGGCACAGACTCTCTGTGGTCTAAGGCCCTGATCCAGAAAAGCATTTAAGTGTGTGCTTGTTTATCCTTTCTGTACAATGTTCATAAGCACATGCATAGATATAAGGACATTTTGAAGTCCTATTGAAATAATTTTGTGAGAGACTGGGATAAACAAATCCTGGCCATGCTATAGATAGAAATTTGTCAAATAAAAAGGTTGTGTTTATCTCTTAGATTTCTGCTAATAGAACTAGGGTGTGGCTTTCTACTGAAATGTTGCAGTGCAAGTAAAAATTACTTTGGAAGTCTCTTTAAGACACTGCCTTTGTCTTTTTTCATTCCCTATTTTTCATTAGCAGTTCACCACAAAGAATGCATTCCCCACCAATTCAAAAATAAGGCCAAGCAGCATGTTAATCTGCATTGCCTGTAATTGCCATGTGGTGTATTTCAGAAAACACTGTTACATATTTTGCTACTTTAAAACAAAAAGCAAACCAAATGGTCACACAGAAGATACCTAATCAGTCTGCCAGCACATCTCTCTGACATGAAAAATTTATTCTCTCTAGATTGATCAGGATCTTGTATGAGTATGAATGCTATCTGGCTTTCATGCCCAGACATACATATGACCAAGTGTATGGCTAAGAGTGATGTTCAGCAAAGTTGCTTGACTATCTGTGACTGGTGGGAAAACTTGCTATTTGGTTCTCCAGTTGAATCAGGGTCATTTTTTGGGGGGCAGATGAAGAAAGAGATACCATCTGTACTTCTTGTTCTGATTGTTACAGGAGTACTTGAATGGCTGGCAAAATGCTAGTAGTATTTTTCCCTGCTGAAAAATAAAATAAATTAAAATATCCTTGGTCATATAATGCTCTTTGCTCTAAATGGTTGGTGTGACCTAACAAAAGAAGATGCACTTCATGTATTACTCCAGAATAATTTGCCTCACCAAAATCCACAAGATTCAGATATATAGTATTGCATATAAAAGAAGGCAAAACAATTAAGGGTTTTGGCTCTGCCTACTTTCTTCTGGAGACACTTAATTTGCACCAAAAAAAAAAAAAAAAAACAAAAACAAAAAAAACCAGACAAAAGTAAAGGATGGCATCTTTTCTTTCTTTGAGCTGATGGGAAATTTGCATTCGACTCTGAACCAGAATTTAACCTTGGATCTGGATCTTGGGGGTAGAAAAAGATGTTTAGAAGTAAGAATATAGGAAAGCTAAAGACAGTGACTATCTGAGTCTCCAAACAGCCAGAAATGCTTTCATGTGTTGCTTTATGCATTGTATTTTCATATAGACAGCTTTGGAAGGAATGGTCTACATTAATAAAGAAATTATAGTGGTCTTTTAAGACCATCTTTGTTCACTCTGTGTACTAAGCCTGAGGGTAGGTCAGGACCACCAGCAATTTAAAAAAAACCAATCCAAATCAGAAGAAAGCCCCTCAGGACAGTGAGCATAATGGTCACTACTAAAGTAGAAATTGTAACAATGCTATTACTGGATAGTAAAAATGACTAATATATTAATATAATATATATTGCTAATATAATAGTATATATTACTAATATAATTATACTATATTAATGTATTATACTTATGTATAACTAATATAATTATATGTAATCATACTGACAAAAGATGGAAAAATTCATCATAGAGAACGAGCTGCAAAAAAGCAACACCTTATTCTTCTACTTAAACAAAAAGAACTGCTTTGTAGAGTGACATGCCTTTTACCTTTCATTTGACCTCTACTGTCTTTTTATTTAAGGCTTCAATAGATTTTGGCTTTGTTGTTGGGAAGTATTTAATTAAAACAAGTAGGAATGAGCAGGAAGGATTGTTCCATACAATAATGCCACACACCTTAGTGAGCCACAAATTGTTAGCATTTTAACTTTGAAGATTTACCCAGTTTAAACCTTAAAAGTGCTAACAGTTTTGCTATATATTAATTATTTATGCATGCTATGATGAAATTATTAGGAGGAAAGTATTGAATATTTTGAGAGCTATAAAAGCTCATTCTTTTAATTAGCACTGGATTAATCTCAATATTTTTAAGACTGTATTAGCAGCAAGGTGTACTTTTGTGAAGAGTTAAACACTAGCCTCCTCGGCAGGGACAGCTGAATTTCACTATTCGAGACTGATACATTCTTCGGCATTTTTTTCTTCATGTAAGGATCACAGAGCACGGTACTAATAACGCCCAGGGCGCAGGTTCGATCCCTGTATAGGTCATTCACTGAAAAGTTGGGTTCAACAGTCCCTGGGGGTCCTTCCAACTCAGACTATTCCGGTGATGCTTCTGGTGATGATTCTGGTGAACACGGCTTACGCAAAGCACACTGGACACACAACTTTGGAACAGCCGCCCATGAAACAAGAATGAGTCAAAATAATTCAAGCCAAGGGACAATATAAAAGCTTGTGAAGAATCACAATGTTCCATTTTATATTCCCTTAAGCAGAGCAGTAGGAAGGGCAGAGACACAGGCGGGCTGGCCCAGGGCGGACAGAGCCGGGGTGCTGCGCTCCCTGCGGGCCCGGGCGCGGCGGGTTCGGCGAGGGCAGCGGGACGGGGGGCGCGGCCGCCCCAGCCCCTCGGGGCCAGGAGAGGTCCCAGCGTGGCACTGCCCGGCCGGAGGCTCCGGGACCCCCCCGGTGCCGCCCCACCGCCC
>NW_024508766.1:867063-915641 GCF_017590135.1 Pyrgilauda ruficollis | reverse complement strand
AAAAAAAAGTAAAACGGGAGGTGCGGAAGCACGGAAAGGTGGGGGGACAAAACAGAAACCGCGGTGCGCAGGCTGCGCGCAGCGCGGCGATGGTGCGCCCCGGCGGGCTGTGCCGCCTGCTGCTGCTGCTGCTGCAGGGCTCCCTCCTCCTGCTGGCCACAGCCCGGCACGGCCGCGCCGCCGCCTGCCCGCTCCGCCGAAAGGTAAGCGCCGCCCGTGGTGCCCTCCTGCCCGGGGTGCCCTCCTGCCCGGGGTGCGCTGCTGCCCCGCCCCGCCCCGGCAGCGCGGGGGACGCGGTCAGGTCCCCTCGGGGTGCGGCGGCGGCAGGGCGCGGCGTGCGGGGCCGCCCCGGCCGCGGCTGAGTCCCCTCTGTCAGGCGGGCGCGGTGCGCCGAGCTCGGGCGGCAAGCGCTCGGCAGCGGCACCGCGGCTTCCCGGGACGGAGAGGCAGGGTGCCGGGAGCGTGCATGGGGAAGGAGGACCCTGGGGTGAAGCCCAGCAGGATCTTTTGCCTGCGGTGAGTAGGACGAGCTGCGCTGCCCGCCAAACGATAGATTGGCCGGGAGTGACTTGTTCATGCCATCCCGCGCAGGGTTGCCGCCTAGTCCCACTTCAGAACGCCGAGCGTGCTGGAACAGGTTCGGACCAGGAAATGGCCGTTTGGTGTGAAAACGCGGTTACACGTTATGTTAGGTTTCGCTCGTCTCCTAAACTTAGCAGCTTGACTGCAGTAGCTAGGAGCAGCATGCACTGGCTTAGCTCCGGTGGGTGGTTAGCACAGCAGAGGATCCCTGCTGCAAGTTAGGGGTGATGGTACAGCCACTGTGAAGCTTGTGTAGACCGTGTCTGCCACTTCCACAAAAGATCAGAAAAAAATCGTTCCAGTTGAAGCTTGACGCTTCTGAGACAAAAGTACCAAAAATCATGTAGGAAAAGCCTTCTTGAACTAACTTTGTGTTAACAGGCCATCTGTGCTGTCTGTTGGCATCTACTTGGACCTGACATGCTTCTGGGATATGTGTACCGTCACTTCAGCTTCCCTCCCAGGTTAATTCCACTCTTAAGGAAACTGGAAGCCCTTAGAAGTAAATGCACACCTGCTGCACCGGGGAGGTGCCAAAGCCACAGCAGGCTCACTGCAGGGTAGGTGTGAGAAAGTTTTGCAGCTGAAGATGGTCTGCTCTGTGACTTTACTCCGCTCTCTCACCTGCTCATGCATCTACATTTAGCCCTTGTTCTTGGGGGCCTTCCTGCCTCTGTGAGCATGCTGGTTCCCCAGAATATCTTCTCCTAGGATTTAGGGCATTATGGAATCAGCCACATGCCAAGCTACATGTGCTTCGCTAGAGGTGTCTGTCTGAGCTTGAGTTAAACAGAGCCTAGCCCTACCTTGTGGGATGGTGTCGTTACAATTTGCTGGGAACCAGTTTGTCAACTGGATTTGTAGGTGGCCAGCTGTGACACTGCCATAAAGCCAGGTCAAGCCTTTGGAATGGGTACCCCCTTCTCCTTGAGGGCATGAGGTGCAAAAGATGTGGGCTGGTATGAAACTACTGCAAGGAGCTAGTGAGAGCAAGTACAAAGAGGACAGCTCCTGAGCAGAAGTCATACTTCTGGAAATGGATATGGAAATGGATAACTTCACAGGTTGGGTGGGACGTGCAGGAAGATTTTTTTTCAGAAACAAGTGACTGGATTTCTGCCAGTTGCTAGCAAGACTGGAGGTGAAATGTGTTAATGGTAGGTAATTATCTGCTGATTACACTGTCATTAAAATGTGAGACCACCTGTAGTTCTGGAATAGGCAGGCCGTTTCCGAGGGTCATTAGGACAATGGTAATAACCCCACTGTCTAGGAATGGCAGTGTCTGCCTTATTTACAAAACTGTTGAGTTTATCCTTATGAATATTTACATGAACTCCTTAGGGAAAATATACTGTTGTTCCTGCATCACCACGGATGGGTTTTTAATTTACTTTAGTTCTTTATAGGATTCCTTTTCATACTCTCTTAGACAGGTCTAACTTTCTTCTTTTTGTTAGGCTGCCTCAGTCTCTGCCATGAAAGAAGTATGTGCGTTGTTGCCTGAAAAGCTGCTATTTCAAGGAATGAACCTACAGTATTTCAGGAGGCTTTCTCATCATGACTCAAAATTATAGTTAAAGCTACAACCAATAATGTGCCTTATCATTCTCAAGGAAAAAAAAATACATTGAAAACAATTATTTTAAAATAAAGTATGCTGGAATCTTTTTGTGTTGTATTCCAGATACTATGTAATGTGGTCTGGTACTGTTTTCTTTTTCCTTAACATTGGAGTGCACTGGAAAAATCAAAGCCAGAAATCAGGGATTAATTGTGGAATGCTTATAGTTGTAGTTGGTTAGTATTTTATGATGTGTTGTTCCTGATAGAGGGCCAATTAAGTTATGTGGCTGCTTTTCCCCATATATGCCCTTCACATATGTCTGTTCTTAACCTGTGGCTTTTTAGTTAAAAACTTCATTTTTCATTTCTGGCACTTCGGATGTGTTCTTTTAGTAGCTGTAGCCAGGTGTTTATTCCCCAAGTGAGTTCTACTTTCAGTCTTAAGCTGAGTTTGAGAGTGTCAGTAATGCAGGTGGGCAAAAGCTCAAGTACTATTAAAAAAGTGGCTAACATTTTTGTGTGCATTACCATAGTTGCATGGGCATGTAGCGTGGTGAGTAAAATCTTTGCCCCAATTAGGTATAAAGGAACATGACAAGATAGGATGCCAGGATAGATAAGAGAGAGGGAGAAGGCCATAATAGGTAGGGTTATAGGGCTGCCTGCCTGGGTGAAATATTGCATGCCATATGCTTTGGCTTCTGTAGCTAGCAAGAAAAATAAGGCACAAGAATATTGTGGGTTGAGAAACAGTGCAGTTCTGGGCTGAGGTTTGGAAGGTGTGGTTGTGAGGTCAAGTGGTGAATATTAGGGGTCCTGAAAGACAGTGAAGCCACAGAGGGCATCTGCCTGCACAGTGAGGTATAAAATGCATAGTCTACATAGATGAGATAGAAGGAAGCAGAACTTGTGTAGAAGGAAGCAGACTAAGTCTAGGCTGTCCATGTCTTGGAGTTCTCGTCCAGTTCTTCAGTCTCTAGACTGTCTTCCTTTCCCTCTGACCCTTCATTCCCTGCATCACCACAGCCTTCTGTTTATACTTATACTTTTCTGGTCAGTTTTTTATACTCTCATGCTCTTCTAGACGTTTGGAGTGCTGTCACTAGATAAATTCTTTTCTCCTCTTGGTGTTTTTCTGAATTGTTTTCTGGATGTTTGCCAATTTTATTCTTGTTAGTATGTCATCCAGCCCAATTTGAAATAGATTCTGTTGGGAAAAAAAAAAAAAAAAAAAAAAAGACACTTTCTCTGATTTTCTTTGGCATTTCTCTTCCAGAAAAATCATTGCTGCCTCACTTGAAGCTGTGTATGATGTCTGACAAGCACAGTAGTGTTTGTGTATTTGAAGACTACAGGCTGCATCCTATAATGGATCTCTAAATAGTGCTGGATAAGCAAGCTGTTTGTGCTAGTTAAAACAAACAAAATCTGAGGCTTGGGGTTTTTTAATAAAAAAGAAGGAACCTCAGCTCCCAAGAAGTACCCTTGATGTGCACCGTGCTTTCACAGAATTTTTGCAGTGGCTGACACTGTTGTCCTGTCACGCTGGGGAAGTGTTGTCCGTCCCTGTGCGTCCCCATTGCACCTCAGTGGACGGTGGAGTTTGTCCCGTGTGCAGCCTTAGTTGAGAAGGAGGCTGTCCAAGTCTTGTGGTAGGGAGTGGATCCCACAAGTCCCAGTGCATTCTCTGTGACAGTGTCAGCTTTTTCACCTGGGGAGGTAAGGCAGAGGAGAAGGCATCACGCTGTAGTGCTGAGCATTCAGAAATACCTTGATCTGATGATTCCTTGGACCTTTGTGTGGCAGCAAGTTGGGAGACCTGTGTTGTCTTGTGAGACTTTCCCCTTGCTCAGGGTTTTTCCTGTGATGAGTAATGCATTGACTACCACCTGTAAGTTGTAGAGTGGAGACAGAAATATGTATCTATGCATCTTGATCTATTCATGAACCTTTTTGTTGTTACACTGCTGAAACTGAAATTCCTCAAGCTGCACAGCCCAGCTGCCATAAGCCTCCAGGACAACAGTTTGACTGTAATTTGTTTGTTTTAATGCACCTTTTTTTTTTGTTGCAGCATCTGTGTTAAAGGATCTTACTGCAGATGAAAATTGGGCTGTAGCACTTTTATCTACTGCGTGCTCTCAGGGAAGCGAGGTGCCACAGTAATGGTGTATGGTGTGATGCTGAGCAAGCCTCGGCACTGCTCCTGTGCTATTTCATGGCTACCTAGAGCACTGTTTAACAACTTCCCTTTTATGGTATTGGGGTGAGATTATATCCTTGCCTTTCCCTCTCTAAAGCTGCATTGAGACATGCAAGAGGTCTGCAGGGAGATGGGAGTGCCTGAAGGTACAGCAGGGCAAGACAGGCTTGCTCAGGCACACCAAGGGCTTTTCTCCTTCCCCACTCACACAGGAAGCTGTTTGCAGGGTCTGGCACAGAGGCAGTGCACTGCTAGGATTCCAGTCTCCACTTTGGAAGGAAAAGGGGATGCCAAAGGAGTGTGAGGCACTAGCATGTCCAGAGCGGCTGTAGTACCACCTTTTAGAGGGAGAGTGAGCTTTGGGAGCTCCCCATGTACCTTCACTTAGTGATGATAACACCTGCTGGTGCCCAGAAACTTATTCTGCAGGGTCCAGGAAGTTTCCCTGTCAGTGGTGGGACACAGAGGTTTTATGTCCTCGCATGCTGGCTCCAAGCTTTCTGTGGAGGTCTGAGTGGTGCTTAGGGTGATTTCTCAAGTTCACAACTACTTTTGACATGCGAGTGCCAGCAAGAGTGCTCAGCTGCGTTGCTTTGTAACTGTGTGAAAACTTTTTCTACATCTCAGCCTGCTTTCCTTCTGCCTGTGCTACAGGCTCTTTAAAGAAAAACTTCATGTACTCTGTGCCTAATGGCCTGTTTTATTTCTTCAGAGGTACCATTGGTACCAGGCAGTTACTACCCTGCTTTCAGTATCCGATTATGAAAGTTGTGGGGATAAGCAGAAAAAAAAAAACCCAGAGTATAATGCCAAAAGCCTTTCTAGCTGGGCTGTGTGCAGTAGTCCAGAGCAGTGCCAATGATTGTGTTAAAGTCTGTTACCAGTCACCTGGGCTTGAGCCTCTCGCTAGATTTATTGAGGAGCTGAAAAGCTGGCTGGTGACAACTTGTTCTGTACAATTCCTTGAAGTTGTAGGTGGTTTTGTGCACTCCCACCTACATGATCAGATCTGTGCAAAGAGAATTATCGACCTCCTAACCTCATGCCTGTCCTGAATGCCTCCTCTGTCTTTACACTTGCAGTAGATGGAAAGCAGCACTTTTGGTCCTTCCTCGTTGCTGCCTGACTACTACTTCCAGTTCATTTCTCACAGCAGCAACATGCCCTTTCATTTTCCCCTTCTGACTAATGCTGGGGAAGAATCCTGTCTCATTTTCCCTCTTGTTTTACTTTGCATATTCATTCTTCTGTATTCTTCTGGGGTCTATGTTAGATTTTTACTCACCTGTTGTGCTGTATCTCTGGTACACCCTAGGGCTCTTCATGTTTCTTAACCCTTCTTCCTATGGTCTTCAGGAGAGTTTTTGTGCTCTGTAATTCAGGTATAGGATTTGGAGTTGTAGGATGGTGTTGTCAGGATCTGAAGTATCCTTCAGATTCTTTATATGATGCAGAACAGTCTGAAGAGCCCTTTGGAATATATTTGGTTTCTACAATGCTCTTGGGCACGTGGTGCAGTTCTTGGGTCTCTCCCATGCAGCTCCAGGAGCTGGACTTCAATGATCCCTATGTGTCCCTTTCAGCTCAGGATATTCTATATTCTATAGTCCATGCGGGTGAAGTGGACTGGTGGTAGCACTTTGCTGAAGTGCTGCCTGATCTGTGGCCTGGTTTTGATGTACAGAGCTGCTGGAGAAGGTTGTCTGGGATGAGCCATTGCAGAGCAGTCTTTAAGATTAACCTTTCTGACCCTGAGTCTTTAGTGTCAGAAGTTTATAGGCAATGTGCTTCCAGTAAATTCCTCCAAGCAGCTTGTTCTGCTTTTGGCAGTCAGGCAGGCTTCTTAGATTAGCACACATGCACAGTTTGCCCCAGTGCTGAGGTTAGAGTTATCTGCTGGCTCAAAATTGACCAGATGTTTAAGTGCATCTGGAAGCCTGTTCTCTTACTTAGACATGCAAAGGCTACCTCTTCCTGTCTGTGCAGACAGACACCGCTTGTATCCATTGTTCCAGTAAGTACTGTGGCACCAGTGGGGTGCTGTGGGTGATGAAGGCTGTGCCTGCTGCTGCTGTAAAGTGAGTTGAAAGGATTCAAGCAGGATCCATGTTGTCCCATCTGCTCTTCTGTCCCGTGGGAACACCACAAGCCTGTATTGAGGTATCTCAGGTGATGCTGTGAGATGTATTTTCCAGCAGAACAAATTTAAATCTGATTCTGACTTCCTGATGGCTGTGGGTTTTGAGAGGTTTTAAAAGCCAATTTTAAAAAAGATGCTTTTTTTATCCCTCTGTGTTTACTTTATCAAGTGGATACCTTGAAACCACAGGCCTGCAGAAATTTTTTTTCACTTATTTTCCATGCTCTTCTCTGCTACTCAAGAAAGAGTACTGGACCATGAGGGGTCTTTACTGGGTGTCTGTCTGCCATGTGAAAAATTTTATTTCTGCCTGTTCCAGCAGGTCTGCCTGCCAGCTGTGTTTTGTGTTACTCATTTTCTTGATGTCTTGCTGTTGTGTTATAGTCCCAGCTGTCAACCAAGCACTGCGCTCATTAAATTCCCATTCCATGCAAGAGAGGTTGCAAGAGAGTACTGGAAGGGTGAATTGTTGGGTTCAGATAATGACAATTTAATAGCTAAAGCAAAGTCATGCACACAAGCAAAGCAAAACAAGGAATTCATGCATCACTTCCCAGGGCAGGCAGGTGTTCAGCCATCCCCAGTAAAGCAGGCTCTATCACGTGTAGCAGTGACTTGAGAAGACAAACCCCATCATTCTGAATGTCCTCTCTCCTCTTCCCCCATCCTCCCCAGCTTTTTGTGCTGAGCGTGATGCCATATGGTATGGAATATTGCTTTGGTCAGTTAGGGTCAGCTGTCCTGGCTATATCCCCTCCCAATATCTTGTGCACCTTCAGCATGTATGCTCGCAGTCATACGACAGGGAGAAAAGGCCTTGACTCTGCGCAGGCATTGCTCAGCACTAACAAAAACATCTCTGTAATATCAGCACCTTTTTCAGCACAAATCCAAAACTCAGCCCCATACCAGCCACTGTGAAGAAAATGAACTCCACCCCAACCAAAACCAGCATAGTCACATGGGAAGTTCACCCATGATGCTGCACCACCTTCTGACTAAGTGTCACAGCAGTTTCTTTGATGAAAGGTGCCTTGCTGTGCTGAAGTGAGAGGTGAAAGTGACAGAAATCCTGCTGTCCTGCTTTGCTTCAGCAAGTGGTGCCAGTTTTTGACTTGATGAAAGGCAGAAGTTGGGTAAGTATTGTGCCTGAATCATGGTGTACTAGGGCTGTGCTCTGCTGTTGCTTTTGGTAGATACCCAGATGATGTATCAGGTGATACTACTGTTGAGAAGATGCAGTGTTACCTTTCAGGAGGAGAAAGCCCAAGACAATATTCTTATGTTTTTATTTCATGAAAATGGAATTTTTACCTCAAGACCTGAGAAAAACAATGGTCAAAGAGGACTTTATGTGAGCAAAGTCACTTTAGGAAAAGTCCATGCTGGCAAGCTGCTGAGCCAGGCTTGGCAACATGTTTTCCTTAAGCCCTCTGCTGCAGTGGCGTGGCATAAATGTGTGTACTTACTCAGCTGTGTCTCCCTTTCTCCCAGCAAAATGAGCTGAACTCCTTCCTGTGGACAATCAAGAGAGATCCCCCATCTTATTTCTTTGGCACCATCCATGTCCCATACACGCGTGTCTGGGATTTTATCCCAGAGAACTCCAAGAAAGCCTTCCAGCAGAGCCACATCGTGTACTTTGAGCTGGATCTCACTGACCCCTACACCATCTCAGCTCTCACCAGCTGCCAACTCCTGCCACAGGGGAAGAACCTCCAAGATGTGCTGCCCCAAGACATCTACCGCCGGCTGAAGCGGCACCTGGAGTATGTCAAGCTCATGATGCCATCCTGGATGACCCCAGACCAACGGGGCAAAGGGCTGTATGCAGACTACCTCTTCAATGCCATTGCTGGCAACTGGGAGCAGAAGAGGCCGGTCTGGGTGATGCTGATGGTGAACTCTCTGACAGAGGTAGACATCAAGTCACGAGGCGTGCCTGTCCTGGATCTGTTCCTGGCCCAGGAAGCGGAGCGGCTGAGGAAGCAAACGGGTGCTGTGGAGAAAGTAGAAGAGCAATGCCACCCGCTCAATGGGCTGAACTTCTCCCAGGTGAGGTGGAGTGCAGGGTGCCAGGCTAGCTGTTGAGCTGGATATCACAGCAGAAACAGCATGGTCTGGGGTGTGGGGTAAGTGGTTTCTACCTCGAGACTTGTATCTGCTCCCTGCAGCCCATGCCTCTGCCTGCATCCTCAGGAGAATTTGATAGCGCAGGATCAGGCCAGAGCTGAATTCATTCAGGCCTGGCCTGGGAAGACCCCTGTTCTCTTCCTTGGGCAGCCTTGGGCATGTTCCATGCTCAGAGACACTGGACCTTTGGATGTGTGCTCTCTGACTCTGACTGGGCTGCTGTGCAGGAGCTCAGGACAGGCTGGGGCTCAGTCTCCAAACTTGTTTTTGTAATAGCAAGTTAAAAAGAAAGAAGTGATTACTTGGGGAAAGCAGGGGTGCTGTGAGTAGTGCTGAGAAATAATTGCTGGTTGGAAAGCGTCACAGTGAATATTTTGATGCCCTCAGAAATAGGGGCCCATCATCTGCAATGGGAAAAGTATTTTTTGTTTGTTGGGGTTTTTTTTCCCTTTCTTTGTTACTAGGTGAGGGTCAGCACAGCACAGCTTTCTTCAGGGAGCTTCACAGACTAGTACAGGCCCTGGTGCAAATGCCTTTGTGTCTGCAAACCTGTTGGAGTTCAGCACTGTTTTTCATGCAGCAGAATGACCTCTATATTTTCCATGAGGTGCTCCTCTCTGAACAAAATACACCAGGCAGTAGTGTCGGTTGTTGTCTCTGCCCAGTGGGATCACAGGCATAACGTTGCTGTCTGACTTGGGGTAACTTTGCTGAAGGGTGGTGCTAGTTTGGGGAGTGGAGTGGCATTTGCTTAGTAATAATAAAGACTTGCATTTTGCAGTATGCCCTAGTAGCACAATATGTGCTTTAGTCATAATGCTGAGGAGTTTTGACTGATGCTCAACCTTTACCCCTGCATCCTGAAGCCTATCCTGTCACTGATGCACGGTTTGGAAGGGAAAGAGCAGAAGGCAAGTGCAGCACAGCAAGGGCAAGGACAGCAGCCCTGGACAAATGTCTGAAGTGCTGTGATCCCCCCAGACAGCGTTGGTGTGGGGACCATGGTGCCGGAAATAGCACAGCAGCCCAGCGTGCATCACTTGAGCAGTCCTTAACTGCCTGCAGACCTTCTGCACTTCTCTTTTCCATTGTTTGGAGCTGGGCAACCTCATTTGCATCTCCAGTCAATTGCTTAACACGGTGCTTTGAATCCTTATGCTGTTGCTGTTTGCTCGCAGCTAACCTGGGAATAGGCTGGGAAGTCCCTCTTCCAGCTCTTACCTGGTTGAGGATTTATAAGCATTATTGCCCATGTTTTTCTTTTGCTGGCATTGCCCCTATAGTTTATCATGATAGAAGTGGAGGTATGGGCATTTTTCTCCACTGCCTTTTAAGAAAGTGGTAGGGAGACTGAGATATGTTGATTGCAAATCATATCCCTACTAAGTTCATGTAAATGTTGACTCTTAGGCCTTCACGGTTTTCTTCAAAGAGCAGCTGGTTCTCTGCTGTTTTGTGGATGGGATAAATACCCAGTGATCCAAGAAGCTGCATGGGCAAGGGACACGGAGCTGCAACATCCAGAATTGCCCAGCCTTCTGAGAAGGCCAGAGAGACAAAAACTGCAGAAGAATCTAGCCTCTAGTTAGGAAAATCATACCCCTTTATTGCCCCATGGTGAGTGGAGATGTGCATTTGCATCATGAAGGCTGCAGCTCCTTCCCTGCCTGCTCACTTCCCAGGGAAGAGGCATGCTGTCCCTTGAGGGAGCAGGTCTGGAGCAGCTACTGCACTGCATATTCATACCTCCGCTGCTGCCCGCTACTAGATTTCCAATACAGGCAGCTCAAGGAAAAGGAAAACCAGAGGCAGATGATTTTTGTGGTTCTAAGCCAATTTCATGGCTGTTTCAGAAACTGACTTGTGAACTCTCATGGTTGGCAGTTGTGTAAGTCTTTGATTTCAGAGCTTTCTTCTCAGTTTGTTCAGGCAGTAGAGTTAATTACGTGTTTAATAGAAGCCAAACAAAGAGTTTGAAGTAGGCTCTTTGGAAAATATTTTCTTTAGTGTGCTGCTGTTTGGAAACCCCCAGCACTGGGCCACTTCTGTGCAAACACACAGGCATGACTTAGAAAGTTCTGTTGGGGAAAGTGGAACAAAACACATAAGGAATAGTCTAAAACTGTACAAGAAATATCATAGAATCACAGAATGGCCTGAGTTGGAAGGGACCTCGAAGATCACTTAATTCCATTTCCTCTGCCATAGGCAGGGACACCTTTCACTGAGACCAGGTTGCTCAGAGCCCCATGCAACCTGGCCTCAAACACTTCCAGGAATGGGGCATCCAGCTTCTCTGGGCAATCTGTGCCAGTGCCTTACCACACTCACAGTAAAGAATTTCTTCCTATTATCTAACCTAAACCCATTCTCTTTCACTCTGAAGCCATTGCCCCTTGTCCCTTGTAAAAAGTCTTTCTTGTAGGCTTCTTTCCCATACTGGAAGGTGCATTATAGGTCACCCCAAAGCATTCTCTTTTCCAGGGTGAACAATCCCAATTGTCTCAGCCTTTTTCTATAGGAGAGGTGCTCCTTTCTTCTAATCCATCTTGGTGGCCTCCTCTGGACCTACTCCAACACATCTATGGTGCTGGGCCCCCAGAGCTGGGTGCAGGGTTCCAGGTGGGCTCTCAGCAGAGCAGAGCAGAGGGGCAGAATCCCCTCCCTCCCCTGCTGCCCACGCTGCTTTGGATGCAGCCTAGGACACGTTTGGCTTTCTGGGCTGGCAGTGCCCATGGCTGGGGCATGTCCAGCCTCTCAGCCACCGGCACCCCAAGTCCTTCTCTCAGGGCTGCTCTCCATCTGTTCATACCCAGGGATTGCCCTGACCCAGGTGTAGCACCTGGCACTTAGTCTTGTTAAGCTGCATGAGATTCCTGTGGACCCACTTGTCAAGTTTGTCCAGGTTCCTCTGGATGTCGTCTAGGGAGGTGCTTCTTTTCTTACAGCAGAATCACAGAGAAATTATTTACTTAGCAGAGAAGCAAGTTCATTGTTTTCAGTTTGTTTCTGTGTAGGGTTTTTTTTCTTTCACATCCAAAATTATTCTTCTGGCTTGTAAGGCAAACTCCCAAGCCATTCCAAACCATACATTGTTACTGGCTAGGTCCCTGTTTTGATCCATTCTATTGACCAAGGCCTTGTTGGTGTATGTTATTTCAGGTGAAGGCCTGGAACACTTTATTGTTGTTTCCCTGGGCACAATGCTCAGTAACTGCAAAGTACAGACAAACCCAAATTAGAACTTCCTTCTCCTTGAGAAGAGAAAACAGTAAAAATGAAAAAAAAAAGCGCCACAAAAAACACATACAACAGCCAACAGTGCCTGTCAAGGGGCTCTTTTTCTTTGGGCTTTTGAACCCAAGATTTTTGGTTTATGACTCTCTTATTTTACCTGCCAAATCTGTCTGTTCATGCTCAGCTCAGGCTGCCTGCCCACACTGCCAAGTCATAAAAGTATCATTTTTGTTCAGTACACAATGATGTGTACACAATCTGTGAAATACTTCACTGCCTTCTCAGTACCTCTCTCTTGTGGTATTCACATTCTCTTAACAGAAAGAGACATAATTCTCTGTCCCAGGATTTTTTCCTGGGGAAGGCAGTGAGAAAGCTCAGAGAAAGAAGGAAAACAATTCTTATCTCTACTTGCTGCTCCTGTTGTTTGGCACATGTGGAATGTGTTATGGAGATTGTTTACCCAAAGGGATTTGTTAATTGGACTCTGCTGATGGTTGTTTGGACTGATTGACCAGTTAGATCAAAGCTGTGTCGTAACTGTCTGAAAGGGTCATGGGTTTTTCTTTAGTATAGTATAGTTTTAGTATACAGTAGTAATATAGTATTATATAATATAGCTTAATAAAGCATTTCTTCAGCCTTCTGAATCATAGAATCAGAGCACATTATTCCCTGGATGGGGGTTGCTTTTCTATGATATGCTTTTTCCAAGATCTGTGTAACTTCAGGAGTATGCAAAGATTAGTGTGCCTCCATGCCAGGGCCATGGTGTTTATTTTTCCTCTTTCATGCTGTTTCCATCCTAGTTTGTCTTACAGACTTGTTCTCCCACTCCACCTTCTTGGCTGGGTAGTGCCTCTCTTGTCGCAATAGGTCTCATTCCTAGCTGTGTCTGGGTTTTGTAGTTATGTATGATCTGCCACTGCTGACCTCCAGCATGGAGTCAGTCCCTCCCAACTCTTCCTTTACAGTTATGCATGTGCTTACGTGTTTGCTGTATTGCAGCATTAGTGCTCCAGCCCAAAACAGCTTTGCTGTTGGCTTCAGTAGTGTCATGAACATCAGCTTAGTGCTGGCTCAGATGATAAGCAAGTGTTGCCCCTTGTACTATGCCAGACACTTGCTTTGGTATGCTAAGGTGATGTCCAGGCTGTATTCCTCACAAACTGGTCTCTTGAACACAAGAAGGTTAGACTTATGTCTACCCTTTGTGTGGACCCATGGTTAAGCGTGTAAACACTGTCGAGCCATCACTGCTTCCTAGCCACAACCCTGGCCAGTTTGGCTTTTTCAATACTGGGGCACTTGGTAGAAGATTCTTTTACCTGTTCTTGATTTGAGAATTGTTTCCCCACATGACTTTCCTGTGGTTATACCTTGTCACAGCATTCTTCCTACCTGAGTGTCTGATTACATTGCAGCATATTCAGATGCAGTCTTCAGAGCTGCTTGGGATGCAGTAGTGGCTGGGAGCCACTAAGGGCTGACTGCTCATGAAATCCTGGCTCCTGTCGCCACTGTTCCAGCTGCGAGGCGACAATTAATGCTTAACGTTGCCTGTCCTCAGGGACGCCAACTATCGTCAGCGATGAAAGAGGCAGGAACGACTGAGGGTTGATTAGAAGCTCATTTATGAGAGTATCAGACGTAATTGCATTTAGGAAGGTCAACCTCAGAAGACAAGATAATGCAGGAGACATGCTAATATATACCCTTGACTATAGTTCTTCTGTATCCTATCTAACTAATCAACAATTTTACTACCTTATATGGAAACATAGCTTACCAATCACTAACCATGTTACCTTATATGAAACTATGACATAGTCTTTATTAGCATAACAATCCCACAATCCTCTAGGCGAAACCCCTTAACAAGCTACTTAAGTAACGCAAAGTAAAGCACTTAAGTACTTTAGCATAGCTTATTCAGCTGTAAATGTAATCAACCTATAATATTATGTAATGCCTAAACTGGCAGGCTCTTTAGTTCAACAACGGCACCCATCTTGATGGTACCCGCCCAACTCTCTATACCATGTCTAGACATTCTCTCTCTTCAGCACTTTGCATCCCATGGTTTTAGGTTGATAACTTCTGCATAGTCAGGCTAGCCAATTCATTGTCAGTCCCTGCCAGTCCAGATCCCACATCTCCCCCTTTCTGCTGGGCAATAAAAATTCCTTACAAAGATTTTTGTAAAATCTTCTGTGAAGAACTCACTAAATGTGGTAATAACATCAACACAACAACTATTACAAGAACTAACAATCATGACTTAACCAGAGATAACAACCAACCTAATAAGCCACAACCTTTAAACAGTCTGTTTAACCAGTTCTTGACATTTTCTACTTGTAGTTTCTCAACTCCTTCCTTTAATAGCTGGATGCTCCAGTGACTCACTATGATCAGACAGATTCATGCAGCATAATCCTTCAAAGTCTTGGCATCCATGCCCTTATTCCAGCAGCAGAAAGTCACCTTTTCTAGCAGAAAGCAACCCTGTTATACAGAGTGGCATGCCAAACACTACTGACATGTGTTAATAGGCCCCTTAGTGCAAGGGATGTAGCATTGGTTTGCTTGCTGAGCCAACACCCCAAACTATCCAATTGTTTTAGTGCTTTTGCTGAATTAAACCAAGATGCCAATATGGATGCTGCAACTCTTTTTCTTTGTTCCAATAAATAACTTCATCTTTACATTCTGATTCAAATTGATGGATGAATCTTTTTTCTTGAGTTTCTCTATTGTGAATTAGTGTGATGTTGGGTGTTAGTAGAGTAAGTCTACCCAGGCTACATGGTCCACCTTTAAATTGTGATGGAAGGGCAGGCCAGGCCCTATCCCCACAAATGAAAAACATTCCTGGTGGGAACTGCAGGGGTTTGTTACTGGACCATGAACGTATGGGTGATGTGTAATTGCACCAAAGGCTTTCATTTTTTATAGATGGGGTAGTAAGGGGAAACATCTCACAGAGCTGACTGATCTTTTGTTAAACTCCAGCTTGAATAATTAAAGTTTACACAATAGTCCATTCTAGCTGAACCAAGAAGCTCTAGCTCCTGAGGTTCCAAGGTTGCTGGTAGCTCTGAGATAAGGTATTGAAGCTCTGGGCTGCTGGGCCTCCGATGGTTGCAGGCATAGGTGGCTGGGCCATTTTTGTCATTACACAGGGCTGCCCTGTGCTCTGCTTGAGGCTTCCCGGCAGTGGCTTGCTGTGGACGACATATTGTGAGCAACATTGGCTACGGTGATGACCACTTCTCTTACATCTGGTGCATATATTAAGAGCTTTAGATTTAAACCAGTCTCTTTTAATGTGTCCTTGCTTGCCACACCCATAATATGGGCCAGGACCTTGCTGTTGCAGCCCTTTTGGAATGGCTTGCATTGCTATTAAAGCTTCAGAAAGCTCTTGGCCTACAGCTTGTGCATGCAGGGCTACAGAGTGCGATTACAAGCCTTCACCATTTGCATTTTTCAGGCTCTGGTGGAAGGGCACGTAATACCTTTTTACACTCTGAATTTGCATTAGGTCCAACCAATTTCTTTACCAATTAATCTCTTGCTCTTTCGTGTGTAACTTGTCTGTCTAGGGCTTGCCTTTGGTGATCAGTGCAGGACTCATTAGGCCCTTGCTTTTTGTACAAAGTCTAGTGTAGTTGTATTGCCATCGGGCACTTGCATAAGTGCCTTTCTTGCAGCATTTTGATTGTCATCTAAGGCTTGCCTCGGGAGGTTTGCGGCCTGGTTCTCAGGTTGATTGTGCGCTCCTTCACCAGAAAGATGATCTATGCTGACAAAGCTTAAATTACCCGTGTAGTCCATCAACAATTGATCTAACAGCCTTTTCCGTCCTCACTCCCGTAAGGTATACTGTGTTGGTGATAGCAGCATTGTCATTAAATACTTCAGATCATAAGGGGTCAAAACATAAACTGTGAGGGCTTTATGAAATAAATTATTAAAAAATGGTGATTCCCTCCCATAGTCCTTAGCTGCTTTACATAGTTCCTTTATTTTCCCATAAGTCAATGGCTCCCATTACGGATTTGCTCCCCCCGCTTCCATACCATCCCAGTGCCACAATAAACTTTGCTGCCACTTCCAGATCCCTTTCTTCAATCGCAGCTTTTTGGATCTTTTCCCAATGGTCTGTAGAACCCGACAGGTTCATCAGGTCCAGGATTGCCAAGATCTTATTCCGAGACAGAATAACTTGACATAAAAGTAGCTTTATTCTTAGAAAGGCTGTGGCAGTGATGTTTAGCTGCAGCAGAGGAGAGTGGTAGACCACAAGACAACAATGCAGCCTCCGGAGCTGAGGTTCTGATTCTGGTTTCCGACTCCACAGAGGAGGTGTGGCCCATGGAGAGGGCAGAGTCATGGGAGGGGCCCTGGGACAAGATGGTGGCTTGGGAGGATGCAGGAAAATGGCAGCTGGCAGAAGGGGAGGAGGGAGAAAGAGGCAGAGCAGCAGGAAGGAGTGGGTCCAGGATGGTGTGGCTACCACCAGCTTGGGCTGAAGGAGGAGGAGGAGGAGACAAGATGGCAGAAGGACTGCAGCTCATCTGCACCTCTTGGCAGGTTCCATCTTGTATTCTGCTCACAGGGGCCAAAGGGCAAGAAGCAGAGGACTGTGCTGCTTCGGATTTAATAGGGATAACAGAAGTACCAGAGCTATTAAACTTAACTTCTAATTTTAAGGTTTCCAAAATAATGCGAAAAGCAGACAGCATATGGGGTGCTTCAGGGTCTCTCTCAGTAGCTAGATTATAACATTTAACACCCACAGAGTCCCAGAAATCAACAGTAATGATAATCAGAGTCATAGCATCAGGAAAATTACGAAGATCCACTTCATTATCCTCTTAGGCAATTGTTTGCCGTGCTCAATTTAAAGTAGCTTGAGACATCTATATACACCTCTCTGTTCCATGGACATTCCTTGTCCCGTGGTGATTCCCCACAGGCTCACCTGCACTCTCGCTGCAGATGAGTAGTTGGATCCAGATGCTTTTTCTCCCAGAAGCTCCAAGTGCCTGCTTCTTGCAGCACTCAAAATTCCTGGGGGCCTCGCTGACCAGATCAGCTAACCGCTGCTGCCTGATAGCTGATTTCCCAAACAGTCAGATCTTCTGTCAAACCAGAGAGGTTCCTGTTCAGGCACCACTTGCTCCATCCACGCCCATGAGGACAGGCAATGGTTGTGACGGGTTGGCGCGGAAGAAAAGCGGGTGACAGGTCTTAGGTGGAAAAATCTGTGTCCTTTATTCTTCTGCTGCAGTAACAGGAGCACTCCCAAACACTTAGCCAAACGCTAAGACCTGGAACAAGGGGTGAGCCCAATTTACATACACTAAGGTGGAATATGCTAACAATGTTCTAACCAATCATAACTGGCAGCGTAGCCCATATTAACATAGTAACTCCCATGATCCCCTGCGAACAAACTTTAATTCTCCCGAACTTGAAACAGTGTTCCTGAACTTAGGGTGTTGCTTTCCATGGCCTCAGGGTGATCCTGGCTGCGGCTGGCTCATTGGCTGGACTTGGCCCTGGGACTTCCACAGGCTCCAACCCTGGCACTGCCTGCTTGAAATTCCTGTCATTTCTATCTTCCAGCCAGTCTCTCATATAGCTCATTGCAGATAGAAAAGGAAGCAAAATTTTCTGCATTGACCATTTTGTATAATTAGGACATTATTTGTTTATGTTCCTATTCAAAAAACAGTCTTTGCAAGCAACAAAGTGCTGAGAGATTCTTGCTTTTCCCAGCACTTCCAGGATCTCGATTACTAACATGACCATGAAAACTGTAGGCTTCTGCTTAGCAAATAGAGCCCTTCTGACGTAACAGTAACATAATTTTTGCTGTTTAATCTGTGTACCTGCTTGGGTGAAAGGGCCACCCTTGATAACCCCTTGTATAAAGTCATTATGTAGGAAAAGCCTGTATTTATAGGAAAAGTAGGAAGCAAAGACACCATTGCTTTGTTAACAAGTGCTACATGATTTGTTGGTTGGTTTGGATTTTTTCCCATTCTCAAGGAGTTAGAAGTGAAAAAAAAAAAACAAAACAAAACCAAAATAATAACAAAAAAAACCCCCAGCAGGCTTAAAAAAGCCCTGCCTCTAGACAGGTAGAGGCTAAAGAAAACTATGTTTTCTAGACTGTGTAAATTCATTAACCTAACACATCTAAACCACCAAAGTATAAAGTTTTAGTCAATACTAGTGCACAATACACACTAATCCCATGAAAACATGTGGAAACACGTTAATCCCAACAAAACATGTGGAAACAGAATCTGTTTCTATTACTGGTGTAACAAAAAAAATCACAAAATTTCACTTTAGTAAAAGCTGATATAAACCTAACTAAAAATGAATAAAAAACACCTTATTGTGACTGACCCAAAAACTCCATATATTTTAAGCATAAATTACCTCTGAAGTAAGTATTTCAAAAACCCAAAAAGTCTCAAATAAACTAACAGCTGTAGTAACAAAAAGCATCCAACAATTAAACACCTTACGTAGACTGTCTGAAAATCCATCTACAATAAAACTTCTAAAAAAAAAAACCCCAACAAATACCAATTACTACTTCCACAATACATTGCCAACAATATTTCCATCTTACACTTCTACTCCACTGGGCAGATGTGGAGGGTGTTCTTGCTGTACTTGACTGGCCTGTCTTCAATTTCTGGTATGGTGAGGCCAGATTTGGCAGTGTTTCCATTCATAAAACCTTGGTTCAGGCTCACCTGTGACAAGAACAATAATGGAGAATCTCAAAGAAAGAAAAAGCAAGGAAGGGCACACAGTACAAAATCTGCAAAGAGTATATTAGATTCTGTAATTTAGGTCCAGATTTGGATCTGAGCAAGCCAAAGAGCAGCTGCTTGATGAAGGAGCAGACGGAGGAGCAGAGCATTTTATTGCTAAACAAGTTGGATGGGACACTGCTTGCAATAATCTGGTTGTATTTGCTGCCCCACGGGTGTAACTTCAATACTTATTTGTTAGGATTGGCCTTCTTTCCTCAGGTGATGGAAACAACAGGGTTTTGTGCGCATGAACCTGAGCTGGAACAACTGAATTGGTCCTATATGCATCTTTAGTTCCTGGAGTCTGTCACCTAGATTTGTTTTTGTTTTCAGTTTGTGTGTAAACAAACCTGCACACTCCATGTCTAGACATCAGGGATGGGGAATGGGCTGGCTGGTGGGAACCAAAATTATTAAGGCTTTGCCTGTCTATTGAAATAATTACAGTTCAATTAAGTTCTTTTTAACTGTCTAGGGATTTCAGGGCTCTTCCCTCAGTGAAAGTGGCATTCAGTGGTGATATGCTGCCTCTGCATTCAGAAGGGTGGGGGATTTGCTTCAAACAGCCTGGACTCTGTGGTAGGGCTTTGAAATCCCAAACTGTGAACTTTGCTCCTTGAACTTGCACTCCATATGCCTATTAGCTAGTTGGATTTTCCCATTAAAAATGCCCTTAGCTCAGCACATTACACAGCAGAAACAGAAGATGTCAGGTGGCTTCTTGTGTCCTTGTTGCTCCCAAGGAGGTTCCTTGCCAGTTTTACAGCGTGAGCATGCCAGTGCACTTTCTTTTTCACTCAGTGAGCAAGGGTGGGGCAATGAAATTTGTGCACTGCTCTGAGAGCTCTTGTGACTGGGTAATCCTGCTAACTTCTGGCAAGTGACTGGACTGGGTTAACCTGATGTCCTCGGACAAGTAGTGCTAAACTGGTTGGCAGTGCGTGTCTGTGTGGCAGTGTGACTGTGTATCACTTGAGATCCTCCAGTTTTGGGTGAGGGCACTGTTGCTGCAGAGGAGCATAGCCCTGTCAGCAGGCTGAGGGATGCCAGGCATTGTGGCCGCTCAAGCTAGCACACAGAACCTCTGAGCAGAATGCTTTTTGGAACAGCTCAGCCAAAAGTAAGGAGTGTGGAGCAGGGCAGAGATACGGCCTTGGCTTAGTCAGCTGTTCAGGAGTTGAGTGCCCCTGCATGAAGCTTTGTTCTGCATGTTCTCATGTTCTGATAGAATTACAGTGATGGATCATGGTGGTCTGATGCTGTGGCTCTGTCAGATGTCTGATCCCAAGAGCTCACGAATTGCCATTAGAGACCCCAAAGCATGGGACTGTGGCTGCCAGCTTTTCCCTTGGACAAAGGATTGCAACTGGTCTGGACACATTAAAGGCACATGCCTGTGGAAGTTGTGGAATACAGCTTCCTTTCACACGTGAGAGCTGGACTGCACTCCTATCACCCTCCTGTCCTCACCATCCTGGTGAGATGGTACTTCTGGTACCACTGGACGCACTCCAGCACCTCAATATCCTTAATACCAAATACCAACCTTCATATTTGGTATTAAGGATATTGAGGTGCTGGAGTGTGTCCAGTGCAGGGAAACAAGGCTTGTGAAGGGTCTCGGAAACTTGCCTTTTGAGAAGTTGCTGAGGTAGCTGGGTTTGTTTACTCATGAGGAGGTCCAGGGGAGACCTGGCCCAGACTGGATTGCAAGATCCAAGGGGATCCGTGTCGGCTCCTGCATCCCAACTGACATGATTCATGGCAGTGGTTCTGAAGACTGATTTTTAGTTTTCATCAACAAAATTAGATGAAAAATAAAGCCTAGCTTTAGTTTTCATCTGTTTGATTTTGTGAGGGTTTGCATTCCACTGCAGAGCCTCTGCTGTACTTGTGTGAGCATTTCAGCTGCAATCAGTTTGTCCTTTAATGTTCTATTTGTTGAGCCTGTCCCAGAAGTGTGCATATTCTATGTGTTAACTGTTGACTCAGCTCTTCCCAGGCCTAGCAGCATCTGTCTTATGACATGGCAGTCACACGTGTGCTTGGTGCAGTGGCATTGTCACAGTCCTCATCTTTCCTTGTTTGTGCGTCTGTGTTTGGCCGTGGCTCTGTCAGGCACAGTGGATTTCTGAGCACTCCTGCTTGGGGCTGTCAAAGTCCTTTTTCTCACACTACTTCCCAGGGGAGAGAAAGTGTTGCTGTTGTTGTTGGTCCAGTCCCTGTCTGCTCCCTGGTCAAGGTGAATATGCAAGCCAACTTACATGTTCTTTCTCATCTGTATTTTTAGGCCTTCTAAGTACTGTTTCTGTTCCCCATGTCTTCAGTATGTGAAGTGTTTTGTATTTCTCTAAATTCCTACTGCCATACAGTCTCCTGAGAAAACTATTCATTGATGCTGCACAAAACTTGCAAAACATTATCAAGATTTTTGGAAAGGGTATGGTTTCCATTATACTTATTGACTTAAAGTGTTTATAATTATTTGCAATAATCTTCATGAAGGCTTTTGTTAGATAATTTGAAAGATTGATTGCAAGTAGGATGAGGCTGAAAATAAGTTTTAAGATAACTGTTTATTTTTCTGACCTAAGGTAAAATGGAAAGAGTAGGAACAGTTCTTCATTTTTTTGTTGATAATAGAGAAAAGATTGGGTTCCTCAATAAAATTCTTATAATCCAGTAAGCTTAGCAGCTACATGCACGTCCACACCAGACATCACCCATTTCCAGCATGCCTGGATGAAAGATGCTCAGATACCGAGGTGTGTGAACAGTTTCAAAGGGATTAGACAGATGGATGAAGGATAGTCACACCAGGGAAACTCATACATGTCCCAAGTGCCGTCTCTGGCTCAAGAAATCTCTCAGCTCCTGAAAGCTTGAATTGAGGGCAAGTGCGAGTGGAGGAGTTGTTCTGGAGGTTGTGGGCTTCTGCTGCCCTGGGCAGATGTGGACAGTTTGTTCCCAAAATGTAACTGAGACGGGCTTGGAAGCTGATATGGATGGGTCAGCTGAAGTAAGTTTGGCAGTGTCCCTGCTGGAGCATTCAGATGCCCACATATTCTCCCTTTTCACAAAACTTGTATTTCTTGAGCACGCAGAGGTCACATGTGAACAGTTGAGTATGTGGGGAGCAGTTGACTGTGAAGTCTGAAACCAGGGAGAAGTCTAGGAAGGTTTATCCGAGGGTCTTGAGAACAGTCCTGTCAATTAAGACCAAATGTGTAAGTGTTTAGTCTGCAATTACTGTGATATCAATCCTGTCCTATTACTGTTTAAGGGAAGATTTAGGTAACTGGCCTTGTGCATTTCTCAATCCCTTTGTTCTTAACAAGATTAACTGGATTGCTAGCTTCAGCCAGAAATTAGATTAATCTTTGACAAAAATAGATACACTCACTTGACTTCCACAAAGTCAGGTCTGGTAAATGCATTACAAGACTGTTCTCGCAAATAAAATTTTAATTTTTTGATGGCAGATTTTATGTGCTTTTGTGTGACCTGTTTTGCTTTTTGGGTGCGTTCATTAGCATCACGTAGTGTTAGAGACTGATTTGCATCTTACACACTCAAACCCTTCATTTCTATATGGATCATCAGTGTATCCCACTCCATCCATATTCCCCAGACAGCACCATATGTGAAAAATATTTTTATGTATTTTAGGACCATCAGGCTGTCGAACCTCAGATTACTTGGGTTTGCAGCTGTGCATCAAATTTGGCTGAATTCGCTGCAAAGAAATCAGTTCTACCAGGTGCTACTTGATGCAGAGAACAAGGATTATCCCATTCTCTCCAAGATAACAGCTGCGATTTTGGCTGCCTTTGCTGAGTATATCTGGTGGACAGGTGTGGTCACACTGGCCACTTCTAATAGCTGTAGGGAGAGACCCCACTGAGGTTTGTGGTGAGAATAGTGTGCCTTGTTGCTGTCTTGAGAGCACCCCATTTAGAGTTAGCCCCTCTGCCTTTCATTTGGCTCATTGGGATGTCACACAGGATGAGCCATCCTACTGCCACCAAGGACACGAGTTTCATGGTGTGCTTCACTTGGCTGAGTGGGGAGGCACGCAAGCCTTTTTTCACTTCTGCTTGAGAGAAGTCAGCACAGGATGGGATCATACAGTTCCTTGGCTTTGCTCTTCCATCATCTTTTGGCGTTTTGAAGAGCTTCCTCCAAGCTCAGGGGAAGTGTTTGTGTTTCTCATGGGATCATATTGTATAAATAACACCAGATGCTCTACACTAGCAGGAGAGCTGCAGCCCCGCTCTGATGGGCTGCTGGAGGTATCCCAGCACAAAGTGTTGTTGAGGACTCTAGAACTGACACTACAGTTTGCCTGATTCAGGAATGTAGGCCAAATTTTTTGGTTGTGTCAGGTAAAAGCTTTACCTTTGTTTTGGATACTGGATTAATTTCTTAAAGATTCTAACCACTGAGAAAATGTCACCTAGACATTGTCGTAAATCTTCTTGCCTCTCCAATTGCAAATATTTGAGTCCTGGCTCCTGCATACACCTAAAGAACCAGGGTGAAAAGCAGGTATTGATTTGGACTTGTTTTGCAGAGGGGAACTGGCTAAATCACTCAGATGCTCAAAATCCACCGGTTTCTTTGCAGGCTTTTACCTCTCTGCCTTCTGAAAGGTGGGTAAGTTATGTCAGAATCCATTAGTAAAGAAAACTAAAGCAGCTTAACTTTCCATGGTTACACCGGATCAACACAAAGCTAACTCTCCCAGGTCTTTCACTAGACATCTCACTCAGGGCTATGGCTACTTCATTATTGCTAGCCAAGACCAGAGCTGTCTCAGCAGGAAACGCATGCCCTTGGCCCCTGCTGGGCAGACACATCTGATGCTCTTCTGAGCTCAGTTTTCAATCTCCTGCCTTATCCTGGCCAAAACAGCCCATTCTGCTGGGAATGTGCAGCAGTTTGATCACCTGATCATGGAACCACAATTTCCAGATTACAGAATATTCAGAGTTGGAAGCAACTCACAAGGATTATCAAGTCCAGCTTTTAAGTGAATGGTCCATGCAGAGTTGAATCACAACCTTGGTGTTATTAGCACCATGCTCTGACCAAGTGAGCTAACCGTAGGGCCACCTGTGATAGCCAATGCCTATAATCTTGTAACAACTCCCCCGACTTCCGTGTATGCCTGAGGAAATTCCTGCCCCTGGAGTTTCAGGGTATCCCCCAACGTGCAGACGTACCAAACTCCTCAGTAGCTCTTTGAGAGAGGAACTAAGTTCCGGTCACTGTTGATATATTTGGCAAAATGGGTTGATATATTTGACAAAATGGTCTCTGGAAGTTTTTAAGGTTGAAATGTCTGTACTCAAGTACTTGGAGATATCCTGAGATGAGGTGTACCCAGTCTCCTTGAGACCAGAGTGACTAATACAGACAGATAATGTACCTTTCAGTCTTATGTTGGATATTACATTTCCAGTTTCACAGCAGCCTGTATATATGGCTTGACTCTGTAAAATGCAGGCATGTCAGGAGTGGTTGGAAGCTTCTAACAGAGGCACTTCTGATGAAATAAATCACACCATGCAGCCTAGTCTGAGCTCCTGCACAGTCTCTGCTGCTCAGCCAGTGCACAGTAACTTGTTATGCTAGGGTAATTTGATCATAAGTTTCACCCCTGTGTGAATTTATAAGGCCTGTTCATAAAGATAAATGGGGTATTGTCACATCTGGAGTCCCATGGGATAAGCAGCATTTTTGTAATGTTCAAAAACAAAGTAGCTACAGCCATGTTTTCTAGGAAGGATGAAATGGAGAAAGAAGAGAAGGTAACACCACATATATTTTTATTAGCTTTGAAGCTGTTGGTAAGTCAAAGGACGAAGACATGGAAGCCAAGGTTTTAGTTGATCAGCAGTAACGCAGGGGATGGAAGTACTTGTTACCAGTATTTCACAGTGCGTGGCTGGGCATCTCCTACCAGAAACTTTACCAGAGAAGAACAAGAGAAAAATTACACTCCCATTCAGCACTCCAAGAAAGCTATTTACCTAAAACACATACATGAATAACACTGTCTAGAAAGTATTGATGCTGTCTTGGAGTAGTGCCATTTCAGACCTCATGCAGGTTAATGAAAAATGAATTAATCACTGAACTGAAAAGGATGCTTCGTTAGGTACAAATAATAATGACTGAACTTTATTTTTATGTGAAAAGAGAATATATAGTCCCAGCCAATAATATGTATGATTGGTGCTCTACAGGGGGTCAGTTTTTTGAAACAGGAAAGAATTATAGACCAAATAAAGTAGAAGGAAGAACTTGAGCATAAAAATAGGAATGATAATTGGGAGTTGTTCAAGAATCCTAATTCGGTTCCCAATAAGCCACAGTTCTGCATTTGCAAAGACAAAATTTTTAGTTTTAAAGAAAGCTGGTTTGGTTAACAAAGGAGATTAAAGAATTAAAAAACCTCAAAATAAAATGAATAGAAAAATATAGCAAGTAACATAAGCAAATAATCTGCAAGCAAAGGCAGACAATTGATGGAGAAACTGAAGGGTACCAGTGAAGACCTTTTGGGCAGCAGATTTGAACAATAAATTCTTTAAATGTATCAGGGATTCCTGAAATCCTAGCAGTGCTCTAGGCTCCATACCAACCAGGAGTGAAAAAGCATACTAAAAAAGCAGTGGCAGAAATAATCATTATTTATTTTGTGATGTTTGGAAAAGACTGTATTCGTAGCTTGGTCATAAAAGAATGTTTTCTGCTCTGCTGACAAATTGCTTCCAGTAATTGGCAAAAATGTTAAATGTCATTGTTTTTAAATGTTCAAAACAATGGTTAACTTACAGTGCACAATTTTTAGAGACTAAGCCAAGGAGCTCTTTGAATCATTAATTGCACTTAAAAAAATTCAGGCGAGTGGAAAACAAAACTACTGTAAGAGCATTATTCTGGGACAATAAGGGAGTAGCTTGCCAGATTACCCAAAGTTCAGTTTGGTCAGAGCACAGAAAGTCTGATAAGCTCTGCAGGTGGTGAAGAATTGAGAGAAGACAGTGTGGTACTAGCCAGTTTTCTCTGAATGGGAAACTGGCTTTGTCAGACAACTTCTTCATATGAGTATGATTTTTGGTAATAATTGGTGACATAATTACAGACGGCTTTGGAAGCTTTTGACCTTGTTCCTGGTGATACTCTGATATAGGAGTACACACCAGACAAAATCAAAGTGGCTTTTTATAAATAGCCCAGAATATTTGTGCATTCTTGTGAAGCAGCTGCAGATGGGGAGTCATCCTCCACCCAGGAGTAGGGAAGCTAAAAATATCTCGTAAAGAAATACTAAAGGTGTCTGTTCCTGGTCCTGCGTTACCCAGTGGCTTTGCAGTGATACAAATACTGCGTAAGCGTTGGCACAAGCATGGAGATGCTGCAATTGCAGAGGATGTAAACAGGTCAGCTCTTCTGTGTGAGGCTGTACATCTAGAGCAAGGCACAGACGTCAAGACTGGAGGCCTTGTCTAGAATATCCTGGTGGTGCAGCAGGCTTGGAAGATTATCAGTTAACATGACTGCCAAGCTCAGTAGTTCAGCTGAGAGGGAACTTGCAGTCCTCATGTGGGTGACAGAAGTAGGGGAGAGGTGTTATGAGGACCCTAGTGCAGGAATGCTGCCTGGTCCGGGTACTTCAGAGAGCAATGAAGAGCTGGATAATGGCCAGGAAAGAGCTACATGATTATTCTGGGACCTGAAGACCATGCTTTTATAACAGGAAAGTTAAAAAAAAAAAACCAAAAACCCGAACTTGATCTGAAAAGTTGTGTCCAGAGAAACAGTCAAATAATTCCTTAAGTTTGCTTGGGTATTTGAGGCAGCAGGATAATATAACAAATGCTGTATGTATAGTGGCCTAGATGTTGAGGAAACACCCTATCAGATTCAATATAATTGGTCTCTAGTGAAGGCAATTAGGCAGTTTAACATATTTCCTTAGGACCAAGTGGAGCTACCATTATTTAGACTTCAAGTTCAAGTTGCCACTAGATAGCTCTCTGAAACAGAAACTGCGTCTAGGTAGCTGCTGATTTCTGCAGGGTATCCATGTACATTTTAATCTATCTGGCCAGTGACTGTTTTTATGCTAATGTGAAACTAGACTTTTTTCTTACAATGAGGCATAGGAAAATAAGGTTTTCTAAAACAGAATTACTGTGATTTTCAGCAGGCAAGAATGGGGTGGCAGCTGTAGGTCAAAGCTGTATGCTCTTGCTGCACAGCCTCTGCAAATGGGCTGGGCTTTTAGGAACATTTAAATGAACATTGATAAGAGGGGGTCCTGAGGTACTGGAGGCCCTTGCTGCCTTGTTCGAAGTGCCCTCAGACATCAGCTCTGTGTGTGTGTGTGTGACAGGAACCAAAAGACTTGTAGGTCTGCATGCAGTGCTGCAGTGCCTGTAGAGAAAGATCCCTAAGGAGCAGGTACCCCCTCCTCCGGACTCTGTTTAGCTGCTTAGCAAGGAATGAAGTGGGACCTTAAAACCATAATGCTGCCTGGAAGCCACATCCCTGCTCAGGTTAGTACATCCCACTGGTGTTCAACAGTGCCTTCATTTCACTAAGGTGCTGCCTTAACCTTAATGGTTTACCTCTGTTCCAGGCCACTGTAAAGGGCCTGTTTCTGTCTGGCACAGGGTAGGGGATGGCCCCCAGAGTGTGACAGGTGCAGGGATGCACGGCAGGGGGACAGAGTGCCCTGTGAGCATGTGGTGTGACACTAGTCCCTTCATATCCACAAAAGTCCTTGCTGTACCTGGTGCTAAGTCGGGGCTAGGATTTTGGTAAGTGATAAGAGCCCCAGCTTGTCATTGGTGTGTGGCACTGAGCACAGGGAGCACCAGACAGATGAAGGGTGGTTTAAAAAGCATCTGTGTTTCCAGGTCCCAATAATTCAAGGCTGTTCTGGAATGCTAGAAACTTTCCTGTGTGCTGTTGTTAAGATGTTTGAGTTGGTCCCCAGAGCAGTGCTTTGTGAAGGTTACTGGGACAGCAGCAGTGTCAGGGACCCTGTGGTACATCAAGGTGGGAAATTGTGGCAGCAGTGGTAATGGTAGGTATCTGAATTCATTCAATCTCCTTGTTCATATTCTCAGTATTTCCTCCCCAGCTGAGTTTCATACTGTCTGAGGAAGCTGCAATATGTATATGCAGTGGCACTGTAGTGAATTCTCTGGGAGTAATCTACTTTCTTTTGGCCAAAAAGATCGTTATTTTAGGCTTGTACAGTTTGACCATAAAAGTTAATTTCCAGCTTACCAAAGGAATAGTTTGAGCTCATTGCCACAATTGCAAATCTGCTTCCAAAGTGTCATTTGTTGTCACTGTTAGAGATAGCATTGTAGTCAGGTGGGGGTGTCTCTTCTGTCCTCCCCATGCTCAGTGAGGGTTGGAAATCTGGCCAAAGACATTGCCTTGCTCAGGTAATTTTCTGTAGGTAGTGTTTCAAGGCTCTTGTGGCGTTTTGAAGACCTGTTTTGAGTGTATCTGCTCCTTGTGGATTAGGGAAGATGGGTTGCCTCTGTTGTTGGAGCATAGTGTCTTTGTAACTTCCAGAGATCATGGGCTTGCAGGGGAAAGTCCATGGCACTGCTTTCATGTTCCATTTGCCATGTATGATAGTGCACATGCAGCTAAGCAGACATCTAAAATTTAGAACAGTTATGTCCTTAGCTCAGGAACCTAAATGAATTAGAGTCTGGTTTAGTTGATAAGGTGATGTCAAGTCATAGGTTGGACTTGATGACCTCAAAGGTCTTTTCCAACCTAGTTAATTCTGTGTTTCTATGTGACTGTGAGACAGGAGAAACGGGTGTTTGCACATACGATTGCCTTTAGGAGATGTATGTTCATCCATAACTGTTGCTTCTATGTATCCTCCTACCAGCAATACCTCTCTGGAAGGAACCCCCCTACGGGCTCTTTGCTGAACTCAGAGCTGGTGGCTGTGGTTAGTCAGGGAGTGCAGGACTGGATGCTGGCATGAAGCAAGTTCTCAGGCAATGCAGTGGAGTGATGGAGTGACTTGGTAGTATCTGCCTAGTTTACACAGTTGTGTCCCATGTTTTGCATAGATGCTGGGGATCTCTTGAGAGCCTGTTGGTTCAAGCAGGTCTGTAGAACTGCTACATGGTGCTAGACCTCACAAAGTCAGGGCATTTGCCATGCAGTGTGGAGACAGAGTGGTCAAGAGCTTTGGACACAGTGTTAATAAAAACACTTGTGTTCAGTTCTACTTTCCCTTGAGCTGGGTTTTTTCCTTCTCTCCTTATCTTAACAGCAGTGTGTTTTAGGGCAGATGTCACTGCTGATTGCAGAAGTTAAATGAAATGTTACTTGGTGCTCACATGGTTGTATTCACAGCAACAACAAACCCCAAGGTGTGTGTGTCTAGCTGAAGAAGGGGAGAGGCAAAAGCACAGAGATTTGAGTTACTCCCATTTTCTGCTTCAGATGGTCATTCTTCCTTTTGTCCCACATCCAGGGCCTAGTTTTATAGGAACTCTCAAGTCAGGTCTGGTTTGCCTGGTACTATGATGCTCCATATAATCCTGCTACTGTCATTTTCTCTGCTGCCTCTGAACTCCACAGGCATCAGAAATTCAGTTCTGTTCCTCTTCAGGATGAGCAGAATTCTTTTTTCTTTCCCCCTGCCAAATTCTAGGCTCATGCTCTTTTCTGGAATAAGCACAAAGGGACAGATCTAGAAGCCTTTTTTAACTGCATTCCTGCCTGGCTCCTTTTTACAGTTTAAAATCAAAACTTGGCCAGAAGTTTGTTGGTTTGGTTTGGCTTGGTTTTTTCCTTTCATGTATTTTTCCTGGAATACACACTGTTACTCACAGTTGGATAGGTCTGATGCAAACCAGTGGAGTGCCTGAGCTCTGATTATAATCAAGCAAGCGCTTTTGCTTTGTGTTTAAAGACGAAGGCAACCATTAAGCAAACTTTCCTGACTGTTGGGCGACAGACATCAGCCCTGCAAAAGCATTGCTGTTTGAACTCCCTGTTGTAGTGGCAGCAAGCCTCCTGGAAGCTGGTGTCTGCTGAAGGTTTCTTCCTCCCGCATTGCATGCAGTATGTGTGATGTCCTGGCAGATGAGTGCAGGGCCCGGGGCAGCAGGTCTCGCCACTGTGCTCCTGACCTCAGTGTATCAGGTGGTGCCAGGAGATGACCAAGAAGGAAGCCCAAAGTCCTGCCAGTCTCACTGCCAAGACTTTGCTACACACTGCTTGAAAATACCCTCCAGGCAGGACTGCATTCCTGGCTGGATTTGTACATCTGCATGCTCTGCAGGTTGCACAGCTAGAGGTGCAGAGAGGGGTGGGATAAGGCTTAGGTTTCCACTCACTGACAGCCCCTTGTGAAGTAAAAAGGAATGCTCTTCCCTCCAGCTGGGAAAGGGAGGCCAGAGCATGGTTTGATGATGTGGGTTCACCAGGACACGTGCTGTAGATAGTGCCATTCTACTGAAAGTTAAAGAGCTTCCCAGGGTGTGGTGGTAAGAGCTGTGCAGACATTTGTCGTCTTCTGCCTGGCAGAGGGAACAAAAACGTGACTTCTTTCAAGGCTGGCAACAAGGCATTTGCTCTAGTGCTGCTGCATTTTCTCAGTTATTTTCTCCCTAGCTGAGGTTCCTGGTTCCTGGTTTTATATGCTCACCTGCCTTTCAGTGAGCCAGAGGTTCTCCATGTTGCCACACTGTCTCAGGGCACAATGCAGTGCTTCTTTTCAGAGCCTTTTTCTTCCCCCTCTTTCTCCCCTCTTTTTTTTCCCAGTCACCCATGACAGGCAGAGGTGCAGTACCACTGAATTAGGTGGAACATCTGCTTTGAAGCTGGGATCTCATACCAAATTGACCATGATCTTCTTCAGTCCCAGGATTTCTGCTTGCAAATGCCTGCCTCTACAGTGTCAGAGTTCAAGTGTTTGCACTGACACCACTGGTTTGCCTGAACTCCTGTTTGCTCTCTGTTCAAACTATGTTTTAATCCAGCCTGGCACTCCTAGAAACCAGTCAATTTATCATCCAGGGTCTAGCTGTATGTCATAGAATGGAAACCTGGAGATTCACCAATGTATGAGTATTCACATTAGGTATTGTAAGTATTACATGAGGTTTTCAAACATTCTGTAGATAGCTTACTCTGGTTCTAATAGCATTTGTCCTGAACAAGATGCCTTCTTCCATCCCCTTCAGTCCCTAGAGGTGAGTGATTGCAGATTAGTTAGATAGCAGGAATTACAGATAGCAGGATTTTTATCCTGGCCACAGACAGTTCCAGCTGAGGATTTTATTGATGGGCTTTCATAGCTAAGAGTTAATACAGTTGGGAAAGCACTTTTCTGAAAGCTATACTGCATTTAGTTTTAATGAAGGCAGAAACTGTACTTGCCTCAGAGTGATTTGAGTAGGAGCAGTTATCCCTTATCTCTGCTATGACCTCTAATAAGAGTGGCAGGAGAAAATTAAGGCATTATCTTGTTGCCAAGACTCACAGGAATGAAAATCCATTGAAGTGTCTGGGTCTTAGAGAGTGGTGACTGAAGCCAATCCATTTCTCACTTCAGTTCCTACCAGGAAGATGATCTTATTGTCAGTCACATGCCATCTTTTTTTAGTCGTGGCAGAACCATGGTAGGAAACAGCTCTGTCCCAGCATGAGTTAAACAGCAAAGGGATTGCTAGTTTAGGCTTCAAAACTGCCCAGCATGAGCAGCTGTGGGAAAATGGGTTGTGAAATGGTTGGTGCAGGAGTGGAGAGGGCTGAAGTCAAATTTCTCAAGGACAGAGACTATAAGTCTGAGAGATACTGCAGTCATTGAGTAAGTGACAGTGCATGATAAGTGGCACAACGGAACAGCTCCTAGTGTTGGCATCACTGCTTTCCCCTCTGCTTCTCCAAGCTATGTCAGTGGCAGGCACTTGGCATGTCCTGTAGATGTCTGGTTGCTCTTAAGTGTTTACATTTCATGCATATCTGCTCTTACTCTTTTTAACTGATGTTCAAGCAATGTGTAGCCGTGCAGGATTTGGCTCTAAGGTTTTGCAAGGTGGTTATTCTTACACCAGGCTCTGCCTCTGACATGTAGGGGTGAATCACTTGTAATGCATCGCTTCATGTGGCAAATGGAGTGACAGCTACATAAAGCAATGCTTAACTGCAGAGTTAAAGACACAGGGTACAGCTCGTGAGAGAGATGCTTGATGTCATATATCACTTCAGGTTTTAGATGTCCAGGTTGTTTGAGGTCCCCTGTGGAGAGTCTCACAACTTGTCTTGGTGAAACAGTGAGGACTCCACAAGGCTTTGCCAGCCATGAATCCCTTTGCTGATTTGTGGCTAGGCAGGGCTTTGTAGACTCACAAGAAAGGCTTGTGTTGGGAAGAAGCAGACAGCTTGTGGTGTGGAATGACAGGTATGGGGCCCATTGGATCATAGCCCTTTATAGTTTCTATTTGACTGCAATCTTATAATGCTGTACTGCAACTTGTCTGCAGAAATGTACCAAAGATTGTCTAGTACTACACCCGTGATTATTACTGGCACCTGTGATAACAGAGAGCCCTCTTCCTGTGTGGTTGATAAAAGTATTATCTTTTCATCTTTTGATTTGTGCTGACACGACTAGTAAATCTGTCCCTGCTGTGCAGCCTGCTACATTGTAGATTCTACTGAATTTAATTTGCAGTTCTGTGCTCCGTCTAATCAGACATTACAAGGACTCCAGTTTTGCTTTGTAGATCAGTTACCTTCTCCTGAGCTAGCAGTTTACAACTGAAAATTGCACAAGACATCTTTTATTCACTTACATTCTTTCCAGTAAGCAGTGAAACATTAAATTCCTGGACAGAGATTGAACATAGCAGTTCCCACCATCGCAGCTCAGCCTGACTCATTAATGTCAATTTTGCATTCACTGCTTATCTGTAAAAACTAGGAATTATGATTCTAGCTTGTCATTCCAAAATCTAGGGATCGGATTACTCAGAAAACATAGAAGACATATACTTAATGGCTTACAAACCAGAGAAGGTTCCAGTGAAGACTGGACACAGCACAGCATAGTGGAAAATACATGCAGAAAATTGCATTTAGAAGCAAGGAAATTAGAAAGGATGAGAGGAGGATCCAGATATACGCTTAGCAGTGGTATACTGTAGAAAAAGATCATTGTGTCTTCTACAGGAGAATGAGACACATTAACAGACTTACTTATCTGTTGTCTCCACTGATCTTTCAAGGTGGAAGTAGATAACTTCCCTAAGAAGTGGGAAGGGAGCCCAGGAAAAGGAACTAGTTTGGGACTGTATCTTCAAGAAAAGTTTCCATTCAGCCATCTACCTTGTAATGTGACTTTTGTGTCTGCTGATCTGGACCTTCTGATAAACAGTGTTACTTGTTCCTGTGTTGGTGTTCTTTTTAACAAACAGGATGGGACTGCTGGGGTATGTTCCTTGAGCTGTTATTGCAGCATCATCCTCATTGCATAGTTGAGACAATAGAAAGATGGCAGTAACTCATCTTGGCAGCAGCAGCTGAAGATTTCTTTGTTACAGAGCATTTTAAAAACTTTCTAGCCAATAGCATATTGCTAAAGCTTACAGACAATTGTTCTAGCCAATCACTGAAAGCACACATACACTTGCTTCACACAATGCTAGCTTGTCTGCTCTCTATTAACAATACACAATACTTCGTTATTAGGCTTAAAACTTTCCACTATCTTGCTAAGCATATTTTTATGCAGTCTTAAGGTCTATCTTAGACAAGCCTAAAACTCAAGCTATTGTTTCATGTCCTTGCTTGCTGTACTATTGTAACTTTTTCTACTTTCAGATTTTGCAGCTGCAGCTATTTCTAAGTTTTCTGTTCTTTCTGTTTCTAAGGTCTGCTTTTACAGCTTTCTGGAAATCTTTTTACCTTTACTATTTCCCACAGTTCCAACAGGTCAAAGAATGTTAATCAGGTCAGCTGAATTAATAAGTGTTTGCCTTAAATGTTTTCCAGGTTTTTTATTCTCTGAGGTAAGGGTTTCCTAGCTTTTACTTTGTCTGCTAGCGGCAAGCAGTGTAGTGTTTTACTAGGTAGCTGGGATGCAGTGCAGTGGCAGATGAACTGGTACTACAGCTGGTGCATCCCTCCAAGACCTGGCTAACTTCTTATCCAGCCAGGAGGGAGACTTGAACAAGATGCGGTTCCATACAGGAGTGAATCAGAATGCAACAAATGCTACTGCATAATCAGCTCACTGTAATAGGTTCAGAGGAACAGTGTGCTGAAATATCCATGTTAATTGTTCACATGACATAAGCTAGGCTGGCCTGGACCCTGCATTGCAGTGTAGCATGTTTTGCAAGCACCCTGCTTTTGCAAATGAAACTCCCCTTGAAGAGATGAGCATAGAACACTGATGACATTGTAGGACTGGGGTATAAAGTGGGAGATCAGGGATCAGAAGCTCCAGACATGTGCTCTTGGTGTCAGAACACCTGGCTGCATAGTCTCTTCTCCCTTACCTCTGCTCCGTCGTTGTCTCTGGTGTTTACTTCTGACACATACCAGAGGCTGGCATACAGTGGAAAGGAAAGAAGGCTGAGCCCAAAGGATGTGTCAAGGATGCCAGGCAAAGCTTGTAAGACAAGGTCTAGAGTGGGAGCAGGCTTTGGTGTTCAGGAGAAGGAGAGCCTTACTTGCCAGTGGTGGCTGGAGGCAAGTTTCTGCAAACAGGTCCTGTGTGCTGCAGGGGTGTGGGCGCTGTTGCTGTTGTGTTCCTGCCGACTCCTGTGTATCCTGTACAGGGTGATCAGATGATGTAGTGCCCTCCGTGTCTCACCTATGCCCTGTGTCCTTGGCCAGCTCTGTGGCAGCACTGCAATTCCTGATTGCCAGTTCTGTAGTGGGCTTTGACTAGAATTGCTCTGAGGATCTAGGGGAAACTCTTTTCTACCAAAAGTTTTGTGAAAAGGCCAGAGAGGCCTAGGTTTGAAAGAAAGCCATGAACATGTTAATGTAATCTTGATGATAGTTTGAAAAAACTATACTGTGACTGTTACATAGATTTGGGTTTTGTTTGGGATTGTTTTTGGCAAAACATTCTTTTCCATTGAAGGATACTTGGGATAATATGGGATGGAAAAAGAACCTGGTGTTTCCAGGCTGAGAAATTATAATAGGAAGACCTGGATTTAATTCCACAACCTGCCATTGCATTTCTGCCTGTACTGTGCCTTCTGTTCCGTGTATAATATCAGGATTAACAGTGCTGTGTGGAGCTGTCACAGAGATGTTGCAAGGAATACTGCTGTGCCAGTACTTGGAAATAGCAGTAGCAAAGGAGTCCACAGGAGCAGAGGATGGTAGCATACTGCTTCTGCTGTTGACTTTCCTAAACAAATACAGCCTGGCCACATGCTGTAGTCACACTCTAGGTTAATTTTTTTTTTTTTTAATCCTTTCCTAGCCTGAGATTCTAGTTCCCTTATTAGTAACAAGCCATTTCAGTAGCCTTTTAGGGAGGTAGAACTGGGTTGTTACTGCAAAGCAAGCTGAGGCGACGTGTGAAGTAGTCTGTTTGCTTTGAATGAAGGTGGATTTACTTCCCTAGGAAGTCTAGGTTTTTCATATGCAGTGAAGCTATGTTAATAAATTAGAATTCAAATATTTTCTTTCAAGAGCTAAGAATGTATTTTTGGTAAAAAAGTGAAAAGCATGCATCAAGGTTACGACACATACACTTTCCTGGATGAGTACAAAATCTGTCTTGTAAGCTTCAGCCAAATAATTACCTAGGAGAAAAGCAGATACCAGAACAGGGTTATTTTGCTTACTCTCTCCACTGATCTCTTAATACGTCTTTTAATCTCAGGTGATGATGCTGTGGATTTAGTGAATGTGGATTTTGTTAATTTGTTAGTTTAATTTTAGCACAAATTTCATTAAGATTGACAGTGGCCCGGTATTGCAGAGACCCAGCAGTTGCTGGGTGCTTTGTGTTTTGCCTCTTAATAGACTCAGTTTCTCCAGCAGGAATTAGATTGTCATGTTTGTGAAGATTATATTCTAATACACAAGTGCTTCAGGGGATAGTGTTGCAGTGACTTTATATACTTGTATGGAGGGGAGGATAGGTGTTGTCTCCTGATTTCCTTATTTGCAGGGCTCTAGTGAGTGTAAATTGAATTATTTTGGAGATCAGAAGAGTATTTCACACTTCTGTCACCAATGGGCCTGTTAAGAAAACGGCAGGAGGGTAAGTGCCTTTAGGCTGGGGAAGAGGGTGTGTTGGCAGATGCTGCTTTGCATCCTGAAGATAATGTTCTTGAGAGTTCTGTCTCATGAGTGCTTTGTCTCATGGTTAAATGAGTTATGCTGGGTCATGGCAAGTTTTAGTTCATGTCTATGTGTCATGTTGATGGGTTTGTGTTTAGTGCAGGGAGTGATGTACAATTTCCTGTAGGCTTCTTGCAGTATGAAGAGCATCCCTTTGCTCCTGGATGTGATGTTTGTCAGTAAATTGTAAGATAAGTAAATATGTATTGGCTGAAGCAGATTTTGAAAAGGGTCAGGTGGGTTACAAGAACAAATCTTTCTAGTCTCAATATTATTTGGACTCTTATATTCCAGTCTGCATCAAAAAATCTTTGCTGGGATAACCCAAAGTCTGCATAATTCTGGATTTTTGAAAGAGCTATTTAAAGGGTCCTATTTCTTTTCAGTGAGACTGTTTGTTAGAAGATGTTAGGTCTGAATCTTCTCACTATTCCTTTGCCTGTGTTGTGACAGCCCCATCATCAATGTCAGTGCAGAAGGAGTGTGAACAAGTGATTTTCCAGCTGTTAGTGCAATGTAACTGCTCAGATTGCTGGAGGTGAGAAGATGGCTTCTGGCTGGTTTGGCCGTGCTCTCAGCTGTGTTGCTATGTAACAGAGATGCCGAGGGAAAGCATCAGCACACTTTCTGGCCTAGAGCAGAGTGGAGGCTGTGGTTTACTTTCCTTTGCTGAGTATCGTTTCCATGGATTAAACTTACAGCAAAGATGGCGGGGTAGACAAAGACAGGTGCAAACAATCATCTTTCAGTGGTCTCAGGTGGTGATGTTTTTCGCTTTTTGAAAATGTGCACAGTGTAAGGAGAGTCAAAGGAGATTTCAACCTTTTGCACATATAGCTCACACTTTTAGTTTTGATATAGCATTGTTATCACAGGAAATAAAACAGGAGGAAGACTGACTTGGGGAAGACATGCCATGTCCTTGAATCCTGTAGCTTTAAGGGTCTTTCAGCACAACCCTGGTAGCTGATGCTAATTCTCTCTCCCCACTGGATTGTCCATAGCCAGGAGGCAAGGAATCCTATTTTCTCTGGTCTGGCTTACAAGGTACAACTAAAAGTGTGTGAGAAAGGGTTTATTTTTTCACTAGAAATTTCTAGGTTTCAGTAAGATCTACCTGTTTTGAATTGCAGAGTGACTCTAATTTTGCTATAACAGGAAACTTAGAAGGTCTCTGACCTTTTTGTATCTCCAAATTTTTAAATTTTAAATCTCATTATATTTGTATGTAAAAGTTAAATATTTTTTAGAGGTACTGATTGCCAGTAATTTTTAATTTTGCTGAAAGAGTCACAGGATTTTTGAAATGCAGTATCTTATATACAGGAACTCAATCATACATTGAATCTCTTTGGACAGCCCATTTTGAAAAACATCACTCTGATTTTCAGAAAGCTGCATTGTTCTGGCATCCTGGTCTTGTTCTGAAATTCTGATAGCTTTGATTTCCTTCTGACCAGTGTTTCCGAGAGTGCCTGTTTGCTTGCTATCTTGGCAGTCATTAAAAGATCCAGCTGTTCTAGCAAGATTCTCATGGGCTTTCAAGTTTCTTACGGTGTAAGGCAGTAGGGAAAGACTAGAACTCTCTACCTGTGAATTCTGTTAGGTTGGAATCAGGAGAAGTTTTCTTCTCAGAAAGGCTGGGCAGACATTGGAACAGGCTGTCCAGGGAGGTGGTGGAGTCACCATCCCTGGAGGTGTTTAAGAAAAGACTAGACATGCTGTGGTGCTGTGGTCTGTTTGACGAGGTGGTGTTTGGTCATAGGTTGGATTTATGATCTCAAAGGTGTTTTCCAGCCTAGATGACTCTGTGATTTCTGTGATTCTGTGACACACATTCCTGATCAAGTGTGTGTGTGTGTCTGTGTGTGTCTGTGTGTGTACATACGAGCGTGTTAAGCTGAAGCAGCAGTGTGATGGGAGGTGACCCAAGTGAAGGGGATCTGAGAAAGACATGGACTTGAGAGATAGGGTTTGGCAGAGACATGATTTGTCAAGAAGGATTAGACTTCTGGGAAATAAGAATTCTCTTTGTGAGATTTACTATTTCAGTGGGATTGTTTGGGTTTTTTTGCCTTCTGGCATAAAGACTTGTAGAAGGGACTCATCTGTGGCAGAGATTAGTGTAGTCCCTTGGCTGCAGTCTCACTTTCAGCAACCTTTTCTGGTTACTAGAAATATCTTGAGAGTGTGTCTGTGCTGTATGAACCAGCTGAGTGGCCTCTGAGCTCTGTGGGTATCCCTGAATAATTTATGCTCAGTAACTAAATTAACAGCTACTTCAACAATGACACTTGGCATATTAAGTAGGTTTATAAGATAAACTCACTGGTTTAATTTAATAAAATTGAAATTGAAGGACCTGCAGTTGGCAGTTATTAAAGTTCCTGACTGAGCTGTTTGGCAGACAGCTACTGAGCTCATATGATGTGGATGATATATTATCACTAGGTATCATAATTCCAAGAAAATTATAACCACCACTATGTAAATAATCTCCAAGATTAATTGTTTTGTCATGTAACAAACAGAAACATTTCATATCTTGTGGGTTTGTGGAGTTTAACAAAACTGCCAGGGAGCATATGCTTTTCTATGGTCTGTCTTCCCAGAAATTAATCTTTGGGAAGATTATCGTATTATTTTGATCACTGACTTTCTCTGTGCGTACATTTATTTTCACTGCTCTAGATGGTTCTTAATTATTGTGTGTACAATATTTGTTTTTTACCCAATTTCAGGTGTGTAGTTGTTGTGGTTTAGTCCCAGACAGCAACCCAGCAACCAAGCCCCAGGCAGCAGCTTGGTTACTCCCCCATGAATAGGATCGGGGAGAGAAGTGGAAGGGTAAGAGGTAGAAAACTCATGGGTTGAGATAAAGACAGTTTAAAAGGAAAAGCAAAAGCCACACACATTCCCTGCTTCCAATGAGCAGGCAGGGGTTTCGCATCTCCAGGACAGCAGGGCCCCCTCATGCCTCTCAGTAACTTGGGAGTACAAATACCATCACTCCAAATGTTCCCCATTCCTCCTTCTTCTCCCCACTCTGAAATACTGAGCAAGAAGTCTCATGGTCTGGAATATCCCTTTGGTCAGTTTGGGTCACCTTTACTGACTGTGTCCCCTCCCATCCTTCCAGGCATCCTCAACTTCCTCACCAGCTTGAAAGTACAAAAAGCAGGAAAGGCCTTGGCTCTGTGCAAACCCTGCTCAGTAATAACAAAAACATCTCTGTGTTATCAACCATGTGTGCAGCACTAACCCAAAACACAGGCCCATACCTGACACTGTGAAGAAAGTTAACTCTACGCCATTCAAAGCCAGCACAGTGTTACAGCAGCAGCTAAAACCTTTTTAATAGGGAGGAAAAAATGTGCAAAAAATACTAGTGCCTGGAGCAACCTATCAGTCAATAGAGCTCTTGGTTTCATTTCAGCTATCACTTCTTCAGGGCTGGTATTGTGGTATCACTTGAAACAGGAAAGTTCTGGGCAAAGTAGCCTGACCTAGAAGATGAGGAGTGTTTCAGCGATAACTGGGAAAATAAGGCAACAACCTTATAGAAAGCAAAAATCCCCAAGTATTACATCAGTTCGAAATGGAGATAGACCTGGGCAATTCAATTGATACTACTGTTGTAGGAAATGACAGTTTGAGATACCTTGCTTGGTTTTGTCTGTGAATTTTAGTGTGGCTTGTAAAAACAGAACTTGTTCCCTTAGTATTTTTTTTTTTTTTTTTTTTGACTGAATACAGGTCATATACTGTGTTCTACTTACTTTACTTCCTGAAATGAGTCGTTTTTTAGAGCATCATTTCCTTGAGAATGTAACTCGACAAGAGTGGTAAGCACATGATGAGTTAGGCATCAAAGGCTGAAGAACTATCACACAGATTTTGCAACTCAGCCTTTCCCAACAGTTTATCTAGAGTTGCTGTCTTCATGCCTGGAGAAGGATATACTTTACAGCATGAGAGCATTTGGTTATGACCACTAAAAAGACTTCCTGAGTCTGTGGAAATTAAATTAATTTTTTTATCCCAAGGTAGAAGAAATGATGTATGGAAATACAGCTAATGGTGTCTTAAATGCAGTGCTGGAGACTGTACAGTGACCCAGGGAAATCCATTCCTCTTCTTTTCTTCCCATATTAGCTTCACCTGGTACCCAACACATCTGCTTTTGCAAGCTGATGTCTTCTTCTTGTGGACCATAGCTTGCTGATCATTCTGTAGGCAGGATGAGCTGTGGTGATGCCTGTTTCTTTCCTCAGGCTTCTTTTGTCCTGAATTGCTTACTTGTATCTTCATCCTTTCTGGTACCTTATGTTTGCAAACCTCTGAACAGTCCTCCTTTTCTCCTCAGGACTCTACATTTGTTTCTGTCTCAGTAGTGTACAAAACAGAATGCAAGAGACTGGCAGAGACCTTGACAGGACTGCATAGGACAGCTTAATTACTTCCCAGTTGTTATGTGTTACACTTCTGGAAACAGCTTTGGCAAAAACATCACGTTGTTGATTCACAAATTTTCTAATGCACTGCCACCCGCAGATGGTATGACTGCCTTCCCAATAATTCCTCATGTTTGTTTTTGTATTGATCCTGATTTTTGCTTCCCACATTTTGATTTGATCCACCTGAGATTATCCTTTCGTTTTACCATAACTGTTGTGAAATACTCACTATCTCCAAAGAGGAAGTTCTGGTGAACTTTTTGACCTTGGAATTAAAACGACACTGACAAAAAAGGAAAAAATCAAACCAAACCAAACCAAAATCCCACCAAAATTTGCTGTAATAGATCTTCATGTACTGAGATAAATACCCAGGAGTTCATAATCAATTTTGTTATTTTTAGCTCCTTACAGAAAGGCACAGTCAGTTTGCAGTGAGAGCCCCTGTCCTGGGAAGACCTCATAAATTAACTTGCCTAAACATACTGCCTGTTTCTAAGTCTAAAAAGTCCTTTGATTTCTGTGCCCATTTGGTTTGGAAGCTCAAGAAATATGACAGGCTTGAAACCCAAATTTGTCAGAAATGTTACAAATTAATTGTAATTGCGCATTTATTCCATTAATGTAGTAAATCCCATAAGCATTTATTGGATATAAAATACTCATTAAATAATGTCAGAACATATGAAGAATAAAATGAAATGCGGAAGGATTATGGTGTTTTAGCTCATTCAGCTGTGCCAGTTTGTGCTGTGATGCTGAGTGCAGTGTGTTTTGCAGTGCTGCACGAGTCCCAGGCCATGCATGACTGCAGACCCCTAAGCCATGGTACAGCTGTGCCCAGTAGCACAGGGCAGGGTGTGTGCTCTAGCTACAGTTCGTGTTTGGTGTGCATTGCTTGGAAAGAGAAGCAGCAAATGTTTTGGGAGCTCTAGCAGTGTGTCTGAGGTTGTGGTATTTCTCATCTGCAGAGGAGGACTTCTGCAGTTAGAAGCTTTAGTACTGGCAGGGAGCCCATGCTCCAGGTTTCTGGTAGTTTCTGGTAGTTTCTGGTAGTTCCTGGTGAGCTGTTTCAACAGGCTTGGTTCATCCATCTGGTCACTCTGTGAAAAGTGAATCTGGTTGTAGAACTTGAGCTGTTTGTTAACTGTGGGGTTTTTCCCCTCCAGAGTGTGTGCTTTCTGCAAGGCTTCTTTTGTATGTTAGCTGTAGTTCTTGCCAACACCTTTGAAAGACACCCCATGCTTGGTTTTTGAAGAGAACAGGGCTGAGGATTAAGGACCTCATGACAAAAGCAGGCATATTTTCTTGTGTCAGCAGTTAAGAATTTAAAAGACTGCAAAAAAACTTTTTACAGAAGTGACCATGGGACTCTAGTAACCTGTAAATGTCTAGCTGCTATTCAAAACTAGGATGAAAGTTTCAGAGGACTTTCTGGGTATAGCCAAAACAGTTATTAAGCAGCTGATGCTTTGTTACTTACATTCCCTTCCAAATGAGGGAAGTTGACTGTGCAGATTGGTGCTCATTTAATACTTTATTTTCTTTGACTTGTTAAATTAGGAATTTTCTTACAGGGTAGATAAAGCCATGAAGTCTAATGAGCGTGATAAGAAAATGGAATGGACGTAAGCAAGAAATGTACTAAATATTTTTTCTGGTGGCCAGTTTTTTTGAGGACTGTCCACCAGCAGGTCTGCTTTGTTATGCCCAAATATTCATTGCACCATTTTGCAGCAGGGGAGCAGAAGCTGTGGAGGTAGGAGAGGAAGATGAGAGGAGAGGAGAGAAGGGCTTGAAAGAACAGCCATGGACTACCTGAGCATGGCAGAAAGGCTGAAGTAAGCAAGTATTTTTGTTTAAAAAAAAGTGCTGTTATGGACCATCAGGAAAAGAATAGAACTGATAGTGGTTTAGTCAAAACCTTACTGATGAGGGGAGGGTGAGGGGATACCCGGTAAAACTAACTGTTTAAAAACCAGCAGGAGCAGGCACATGCAGCCAAGACTTCTAAAGAACTAGAACAGATACTACAAACTGACACGCAGCCTGTTTGAACTGTGGAAAACAAATGAGATCCAAGGAAACTAACTAGGTAAATGTAGTAAAGTAACTTTACTTTAAAAGTTTTTAAAAAGATAAAAGCCGTGTCCCTGGAAACTGTTAAGCAGAAAGTTGAATTAAAATGATTTTCAAATTTAACGAAGGTCAAACATGTCAGCAGTCATATAAAAAACAGTTTTTCAGATATTTTGAATCAAAATTGAATTAGGCCTTTCTGCTGGTAGAGGATTGCAGACCATTCTGTGCAGTGCTGTTGCAACAATTCCATCAGCACAGAAAAAAATTATGATAGGCTTAAAGTATGAATTCTCTATTTCATGATTGCCAGGGTTTGATTTTTGATGATGGTTTTCAAAATGTGCAGTCATTTCATGTATGATTGCCTGGTGTCCCTGGACGACATCCTCTGTCTGACCAACATTTAAATCATCACTGTGCTGCACCAAATACATCTTTGACACAATGTACTGAGGGTTGGCCCTGTTGCTTTTGAGTTTCGTGTAGCCATTCAAGACAGAAGGTTGTGCTGACAAAATTTTCAGGGCCTCTGGAGCAGAGCTATGTGATTGCTGAGTAAACTGAAAACATGGGCCTGGATTAATTGAAATGTGAGTAAAATTGTCTCTATGTTCCATCCTGGAGGAAAAATAAATGTGCTAATATATTTTCTAAGGGCCTCTGCAGAGGGGTGATATATTCTCAGCAGAGGCTGTGTATCTCTAGCAGACAGTCTGGGAACACCTTTATTATTTGGATTGACATTATCTGACCGTCCTTCTTGCAAAAAGAGGACTTCAGAGAAATGCCATGTTCATTGCTGGAATAGCATGTTTCCCTAGCCAAGGATAGAGAATGAAGTAGTTACTTGCCAGGGTGTACAGCCTTCAAGTTTTGTTTTACTTGGTTTGAACTGTTCAGGAATGTGTTTGCAGTTGGACATGCTAGCTGAGAGCCTGCTGTATGACTCAGGCTTGCACCTTTTGAGCAGTGCTGCTGCTGTTTTTGTTTGTGAGCTTGCACTGTTCTGGTGTGAACAAGACAAGCAGGACTGTTCTCAGGTAGCAGTTCTGGCCACTTCATCTGAAAGTTCTCCTGGAAGGAACTGTACCGGGGGATTGCAGTAGAGGCTGCAGAGGACTGGGGTTCTGGGTTTGGCATTAAGCTTTGATGCTGAGCAGAGGACATACCAAGGGAGTGAATTGTTTCCCTGTGATCTCATTCTCACCATTTATGGAGGGATGTGAAAGCGCTTCCTTCCACAGTGTTTCTTGTCATCAGGCAGAGAATCAATACTGCCATGTCAGGAGAATCTGATACACCACCCTGCAACTCGAATTTCATACTGAAATATTGACACCTTTTGCTGTTGCGTCCGGGAGGTACTGAGAGCCTCATTATAAAAAGCAAATGTTACAGCACTTCACGTGTCCATCAGGAATGGACCCTACCCTTCTTCCCACCTTTGGAGCAGCAGAAAACTGGGAACACTGAATTGAGTGAGCTCTGACTGAACTTGTCAGGTCTCCAGCCCACCAATGGCACTTTCATTGACTCAGTGGCTTATTTGGATAGTCACACAGTCAAAGTGGTTGCCAGCAGGTCACAAGCAAGCAGAAGGGGAAGACTAAGCCTGGAAAAGGGGGCTTGGAATGGAAAAAGGAAGAGAATTTATATAGACTTCTGGTTTGTGTAGCAAGAAGAAAGCCCATATATCACAACCAGCTCAATGTGCTCATATAGTGTGAAATCCTATTTTTGAGTGCAAGAACGCGAGTAGAAGCAATGAAGTGAGACACTAGCAAGTGTTAGACCTAATCTTCAGTACTGTTCAGCTGGAAGCACGCAGCTGATTAGAGCTGAATGTTTGGAAAGTGGTGTACATGCACATGACAAAAGGCTTTAGTGTCCTCTATGCTTGAAATTCACATGTGCATTCACTGTATTTTGGGATCACAGAGATCACAGTGAGGCTGATAGACAAGGTATCCAGTGGCTTCTGAAATCTCTTCAAAAACTTACATTTCCTTTTTACATTAATTCCAAACCTTTCAGCAGATTCTGGAAGTGTGACCATGTTTTGGAGGTTTTTTGGGATTTATATAAGAGTTTGAAATGCAGTTTTGAGGGATGGCGATTTCTTTTCATGTTTGATCTGTCACAAACAGATGTTATTCTGTATAAGGTTTGTTGTATCTATACAAGGTGTTTGATGTGAATTTAATTTTCAGAACCAAGTGCATTGAACAACACAAAAAATATGGCATGTTCTGAACAGGAACCTCTGTTGTCCTGTTAGGTTTCTGTTTAGTTTTATTAAATCTTGAATAGTGCAGAGCCTGAAAAACTGGCATGGCTGGGAGAAACACAAGTCTGGTTTTGGTGGAGGGGTGGTTTTGGATGAGTGTTCTTAGGGCAATGTCTAGGAAGATTCCTACACTAGCAGGGCTCTTGTGGGCTTTTCTTCCTGGATGAAATACTGCTGTGTCTGAAAAATATAGGCAAGAAGTAATACTGATATTTCTCTGTTGTCAGTGAGTCCCTGTCCTGCTCATGTGTAAGGAGGCAAAACAACTTCCAAGCATGGACTTGAGTAGAAAGCAAGCGAGTGCATCTGAGAAAAAAACAGCTGCTAGAAAGGAAGGGGAGGTTTGTAGTTAGGGTTGCTTTGGAGGGCAAACAAGCACAGCTTTGGAAACAGACTCCTGAAGAATGCACTGTAAGAACTGCAGCGTTAAGGGTGCACTGAGTGTTGTGGCGTGCTGGTGTGTGTAGTGCTGGGGAGGTCTGCATCGGGCTACCTGTGAGCCGTGACACAGCCGAGTCCATAGGGGCCCTCACGGTTAATGACTCTGGTACAAGATTCCCTGCCTGGGAATGACGCGTCGCTGGCTCTCAGACCCATGTGTCCACTTCTTAGGAGGCAACTTTGTGTCAGAAATTGTTAGTGAGAAAGTTTACAGATGAGTGAAAAATACCAACAGGGTGGCATTTTTCCTAAGATGGTCAAAGGAAGAATTTGTTCATGTTTATGAGAGTTTCTTTCTTCTGTGTGATGGATTTTGACACAAGTTTTTCAATTCCAGCTTTATTTTCCTTGCATATGCCTTTGGAAGGAGTGTTTTAATCCTTTCATGTATATGAATATTTTAAAAAACCCCATAGAAGCTATATGATGTGGGATATGTAGAATATTGCAAGGGCTGAATATGTGCTTTGTGTTACTTATTCTGCGTCACAATTGATAGCATCAGTGGTTGATATCAGAGTAATCTCTGAACTCTTTTATCCTTAATCCAGTGTCACAACACAAGGCTTGTGGACCTGCATCTCAGATTTTAACTGAAGAGACAGAAGCATAAGGAGCTCCAGTAGGTGTTGCCTGACACTGAGAAGGTGCACACTACTAGAAGTGTAATGATGCAGGAGGGAGGCATACTTCACCAGATCTTTGGGGTGGATAACAGTATTGAAATTTAACCCAGGACTTTGAACATGTTGTGTTCTCATTCAAATGTAAGTTTTAAGGATAGACTTTTTGTATTACAAGTCTCATGCCTATGCTGTATAGACCTTCTTGAGGGTTTGTTGTTCAAAAAATAGAGTTGAGTCACTTGATAATGCCTGGGAAAGATCCCGTTAGTCTGTAAGTACAGCTTGTCAGAATTTACCTAGCTTGGGCAGGGTGAATATTTCAGCCACTTGAATTATTTCTCCCTGATTATCTGCTTGTTGTTTTGTTTTAGTCACAGTTTTAACAACTACTCACTAAGCAACTGCTGTTGTACAAAATTGTTTGTTATTTTTAAAATTGGGTTTGGAGAAAGATGTTTTCACGTCCTTTACAATCTTTTGCACCAGAGCTTTTTGCTTTGGTGCTGAATGTTACAGACCATAAGTCAATATATTCTTGCATGTTTCATTATAGTGAGTTGCTGGTTTAGTTGATACCAGTTATACTGTGGCTTTTTCACGTAGTTTCTGAAAAGCATTGCCCTGCCTAGCCCAGGAAAGCTACCCAGTAATTCACTTTGAGGCCAAAGTAACATGCCCATAAGATAAATCCTGACATCCTTTGTTCTTGTTTCTGTTCATTTCATCACACCCCAGAGCCTGCCTGCTTATCTTGGACCATTTTAATCTTGACAGTCAGACTTACATAATCATGGTGACTTTGCAGAAATTTTGAGCTCTTGGCAGATAGCTCTGCTTTTCTCAGGGATCTTAGCGCAAATGTTTATCCAGAACACTTACCCTGACAGTAAGTGTGTGTGACCATGTGTTGGTACTGCTGTGGGAAGGTGACCTGCCCTGGCCTTTAAAAAAATTATTTGACTATCTAGGGCTCAAAAGTGCTAAAGAAGACAGGGTTAGCTGTTGGAACAGTTGTCTACCTTGTTCACTGAGATGTTTAAGACATTTCTGTTCAGTTGGTCTAAGAGGTTTGAGTTCAGAGATATTCTCATGGCTTTTTTGCCTTTTTTGCCCCACAAATCTTGCAATACTTTTTTTTTTTTTTTTTTTTCCATTCCAAGCGGTAGTGATGGAGGAGACCTTTAATAAAGCTTCTGCTCTCCAATTTGACCTAGCATCCTTCTGCCTTCTTATCTTGATGGACTGCAGTTACATTTTGATGATATAGTACTTTTATTTTCAAATGTAGGCATCAGGGGAATTTGAATAATAAAGGCAAGTAGTACAGTGAACAAATCTCAGGGCCAGCAGAGGAAAATAAGACTCTTTTCTTCTGGCTTTGGATGCATTGAAACTGGCTCAGAAGTCCACAGGTTAAAATCTTCCATATTTTGCCAGTAACAGTTTACCTTATAGGAGATGTCTTGCAAATAATTTGAATTTAGACAGACACTTAAAATTCCTGAGGGATCCTTGTTGGCACGCAACAGTCCTTTTCAAGAGTAAAATAAAGAGAAAAACATAACAAAATCACCCAGATACTTTCTAGCCTTTTGCTCCAAAGTGCCGAACAGCTGCTTCCTCATGGTGTTGGCAGCAGATGTTTCCTGGGTCTGAAAATCTAAATATTTTAGATTGGTGTATTGGCTGAATTGGGACAACTGGTCGTGTCCTAATGTGGACAGCCAGGGAGGTGAGTAGAGGTGCCATCTGGCAGTGGATGGATCCATGTGACTCATTCCAAGAGTATCATCTTACGGGATTCTTACTGCACAGGTGGTGACTTGTAAATTCCCATCCTACCTTGGGACATGCTATTTTTTCTGTGTGGCTGAGCTCACAGGTACTATGAAGAGCACAGATTTAGGTCTGTGTCTCACTGTTTGAAAATTTTGTCAGCTATTCCTCTTGGTCAGCTTTTGCATTGAGTACTTCCAGCCTTTGATTCTCTTGAAACCAGCTAGGGACCATCCCAGCAGTTCTTGTTTGAAGTTTTTTGTTGCGAATGTAACATTATATAACAACATAGAAATATAATGTAAATTCTTCCTTTCACCCCTGTACCCTTGAAAAGGTAATCTGGTGCTCTGCTGTGCTCCTTTGGGAAGCCAGAGCCTTCTCTTAAAGATGTTTCTAGGTGCCTACAACATAAAGAGTAGTTCAAAACTGCTGTTCTGTTTGGAACAGCAGCCAAAGTCCTGGCCTAATTGTTCTATTGAGTGGAAAAATGTTTTATCAGTGTTCAATGTTTTATAAAGAACGTGCTTTCCTAGTTGGCAGAACTTCAAGAAAATCCAAAGATCTTGTTGCATGGTTACCAGAAGATACATGATAACTGTCTGGGCCTGTTCATGGCATTGCAAGGGTAGGTTGATTACTCTAGCAACCTTATAGTCTTGATTTTTTCACACATACAGGAATCATGCAAGTAATGTACATCAGTTTTGCAGAAAGAGGGGGAATCATTCCAGCCAATTAAAATTATGTGTTCTGAATTATTTCAATTCACCAAAAAAAAAAAAAAAAAAAAAAAAAAAAAAAAAAAACTGGGT